>NW_025381953.1:0-5251 GCF_016433145.1 Gracilinanus agilis | reverse complement strand
CTCTCTCTCTCTCTCTCTCTCTCTCTCTCTCTCTCTCTCTCTCTCTCACACACACACACACACACACACACACACACACACACACACACTGCTAAAAATACAAAAATAGTGTAAAGTAGAATATTT
This sequence comes from Gracilinanus agilis, assembly GCF_016433145.1. Lineage (NCBI taxonomy): Eukaryota > Metazoa > Chordata > Mammalia > Didelphimorphia > Didelphidae > Gracilinanus > Gracilinanus agilis. The sequence goes on along the minus strand of NW_025381953.1, from coordinate 5,125 downwards.
CCTCTGATTAGTTTCTCACCTCCCCATCCTCAAATAAACTATGATTCCTTCCCTGAACACTAGTTTAATAACTCCCACAAAGCCCCCCGAAATTAAAAAATCCAACCAGGACAAGAATTCACACAAGGGTTCACCAGAGTCTCTTGTTTGGGGGTTCTGGGCTGCCCCTATAAAAATAGGGGTCTGTGATCTTGACAGAAAGGCAGGCTGAACACACTCCTCTCCCTTTTTTCTTGTCTGGCTTGCCCCAGAGAAGACTAACCAAACAAGGGTGGCAGGCTCAGAGAAGGGACAGTTGATGCTGGGGTGTGTATGTGTGTGTTTTATCAAGTGTGTGTTTACTTTTTGTTGTATTCTTTATCTTTCAGTTAAAGGCTTCTAAGGACCATGTTTCATTCTGGAATCCTATTTCCCCTTAGAAAACAATGGACTTCTCTCAACAATTTGAATCACCTCGACTTTTTTGGCATCTCTCAAAGGTTTAACTTATTAGCTTCCTTTCCAACAACATGTTGACATTTGAATTGTGACATATTAGAACTCTGCAGTGGCTTCTCGGAAACATCGAGGTTAAAAAGACAATACCCTCCAAGACAGTAAAATCTCGCAATCATCTTTGTCGGGGAATGCTGCCTTGACATGCTTGCCAGAAAGTCTTAAAGGAGTATTATGATATCATGACTTCTCTCGGCTGCCATGTGAATAAGCGTCTCCTTCCGTCTCCCTTTGGTTTTGTCCACTCCCGTGTGAAAATCATGATAGACACCCGAGAGATGAAGGCAGGTCTCAGTACTGAAATATGGAGAACTCTCCTAATGAAGGATTGTTCGGTTTTGAAAGATCCAGCGAGGACTGTGTATCTGTGTGCATACTATCTGCATATATGTGCATATCCACACACATACATAGATACATATCCACACACAAACACACGGAAGAGAGAAAGAAAGAAGATGGGAGAAAGAGAAAAGGAGGGAGAGAAGGAAGGGAGAGGGGAAGAGGAGACAGACAGTTACAGGGATAAAGAAAGAGGGGGAGAGAGAGACAGAGAGAGAGACAGAGAGAGACAGAGAGAGACTGCAGAGGTATGACATTGATGATGGCATTATTTACTGGAGGTAAAAGGTGACATTCCAGAACTAGAATAGCAAACCAAAGTCAAGCAGGTTTAACTTTGGGGTGGTTGGGGGTTTTGTGTGTGTGTGTGTGTGTGTGTGTGTGTGTGTGTGTGTGTGTGTGTTTCAATTTTAAGTGAATTTTTATGGCACTCCTGAAAGAGGACTGAAAAGAACTGGCAAGAACCGGCCATCCTAAGGGCAGGTTCAGAGCCGTCTTCCCCACACAGCCAGATGAAAGCACCTCCAAGGCCCATGCAATGCACCCCTGGGTTGGACCTTTTGGGGAGAGTCACTGTTATCTGTAACCTCTAAGTAACCACTTAGAGCTAATGAGTCAAAAGAATTTAGTATGTTCTTCCCCAAATTACGTCTCCAAGGCACACTTTAAACATACAAGTTTGGGAAGGGATTCATATAAATCTCATTTGCTTTCTAGAAAGAAGAATGGCCAAGAATTGGGGGAAGTGGTGGGCTACATCAAGCCAAGATTATAATCTCTTGCCTCAAAACAACCTCACAGGATATTGCAAATATGGGATTAATAGAAATCAAGTCTTATTCAAAACATAGTTCTTTCTAGGTTGATATCATAAACCTTCTTTCATTTTTTTCTTTAAAAAAAAAGAATAGGATATGATAAACAAAGCATTTTAGCTTAAAGCCAATTCACTGTTAGGCTTATGTGTAATAACATGTATTTATGAGCCTATAGACCATCTATGAAAATTGGAACTTGTATCTTTAAAATGGAATGCAAAAAAAAAATACCCCAAAACACAAATTTCCCCTTGTCACAAAGTTCTTTCCGGCTGTATATCAGGCAGGCAAGAAACAATGTGATCCAGGCCACATAACCAGAACAGAAATGTTACCTATGTCATTTGTCTAGTCTTTGTTTTTGTAAGAGAAAAAGAAAACTGATGGCAAAGACAGTCCTGAGAGATAAAAAAAAGCAACTCTTTCTTATCAATGCTTTTAGTGAGAAAAGATAAGAGGCATCTTCTTTTTTCTCCCACAAAAAAAAGGGGATCCAGTATCCTAAAGAAAATATAATCTTTATTTTATAAATTGATAAACACCAGGGGGGAAGCTACTTTGGAAACTCTTTTCTGAAGATTTCTTTTTAAAACTTTATGTTTTAATATTGACATAGCACATCGCAGTTTCTAAAGTGGCTTCATATGTGTTCATTATTTCATTTTCTCTGCACAAAAAAACTCTCTGACACAGATAATGCCATTATTATTATTCCCATTTTACAGATGGCAAAACTGAGGCCCAGAGATACGAGTCAAATTGCCAGGGATTACACAAATATTAAGTGACAGACCCTACCTGTCCAGAACAATTAGATAAAACCTAGTTACTTTCAGAAAAAAATGGGCTGGATATCTCCATAGGTGATACTGTATGCCTGTAGAAAATAAATTTATTTCTCAAACAGAGAGATAGAGAAGACAATCTGGGTCTCATGTTGTATAAAGAGATTATCGAACAAATCATTTTTAGAAGTATCTGCAACTTTCCCTATGGGAATTCTGGTGATTTCCATGGGGCTTTCTATCCTATCAGCTAATTTCTAAACTCAAAGATGAAATGGCAGGAGCAGCATGATGGTTTGAACAATCTATCCCTCTTTTCTTCATCTTGTCACTTAAGAAAATGTCCATTGGTAACTAGGTCTCAACAAATCTCTCTCTCTCTCTCTCTCTCTCTCTCTCTCTCTCTCTCACACACACACACACACACACACACACACACACTCATCATTTACTTATGGGTGGAAATTAATCATGTTTCAACAAAGACAAGAAAATACACTTCGACCATCACAAAGACTTAACTTTTCCTGCAGCAAATTTTCTGTGACTCTCAAGGAGAGGCATGATAAGAAAACAATGACTAATTCCAAAGACTATCAGTGCTCATCTTTCTGGGAAGGCCCCAATTTTACTCTCCTTATTTCCTTGTTTAAACTTACTGGAAAGGGGGCACAATTTCAGCATTGCTGCCTAACTCTGGGTCCTCTAGAGAATTTGCAATAAAGTCTCCCAATCCAAAAAGCAGCTGGAAGATGGGCGATGCTCAAATTGTAGATTTCATAGGAAAATTCTAATGATGAGTAAAATGACCTGTGCTCATTTGTCCTAGAGCTATATGATGTTGTATCGATACAAAAGCACATGGATACAATATTAAATTATGAGAGACAGAATAGTGTCGTGGATAGAGGGATGGTCTTCGAGTCTAGCTCTGACACAAAGCATCGAGATGACCGTGGGTCACTCCTCAAGATGCCAGTGCCTCGTACATCTATTCTAAGGCATGTCACAGATAAGTTACCCATCTACAATAGAGGACAAATTTTGTACAGTACTTGATTCCCTGGACCAATGAAATGGCAAGTCTGATTTTCTTATTGCCACAAAACACAAAATCCTCTAAAACTAAATATATATTGTATATCTTGATATATATATATATATATATATATTTAAACTTAATTTTAGAGGATTTAATTAGNTAAATATATATTGTATATCTTGATATATATATATATATATATTTAAACTTAATTTTAGAGGATTTAATTAGAGGATATATACTATGATAATTAGGTTAAGTCTACACTGCCCATCTTTAGATTTAATCACTAAAGGTGAGAACACCTCTAATTCTGGGAAGTCCATAACCCACCTGTTCCTTTTCCCCCCTTATAATACATATATTTATATATCAACATATATTTATGTGAATATATTTATATAAATATACTTGTTTACATAAATATGTTTATATAAATATATTTCTATTAAATATGTTTGTATTTATTTATATAAGTATGTTTATATGAAATATATTTATATTCATTTATACAAATATACTTATATAAAATTGATATTGTGTGTATATATGTATACATGTGTATATGGATATATGCATAAATGGGTTTTATGTATCATAATATAGTGTAATTGAAATAATAAAGTATAATAGATTTTTATAATATGTTATGTTATATTAGAATAATGTTATGTTGTGATATATCATATTGTATAATTATTATATTATATTACAGTGGCATGATGGATAGAGTTCTAGACTTGGACTCAAGAAGACAAAGTACTTGTATGATCCTGGACAAGTCACTTAACTTTGACCTCCCTCGGTTTTGTCATCTGTAAAATGGATATAATAATAGCATCCACCTCCCCAGGCTGTTGTGAGGATCAAATTGCAAGAACAAATTGAAAAAAACCTTCCAATGCTCTGTAAATGTCCTATTGTTGTTATAACAGAGACCGTGTGAACCTAGGGAAGTCACTTCCCCTTTCAGAGTTCCAGCAAGATTCTAAGTTACCCAAAGAAGAAAAAACTAAAAATGAGAAGGTTCCAGGTGCATTGCAAGAAGAGGTCTCAGCTCCTGGGACTTCCCTCCAAAGTGCAGGTCTAATCTTTATCCCCATAACACAGACATCACATAGAATTCTCTCTTAATCGAATCCTGAAGCCAGTCCCCAGGGATAGACTTATTTTCCCCAAAGAGAAACCCATTCTGAAAGCCAAGCTGCGATAGGCGCGCATCCCCTCTGCAAAGCAACAACAACCTGGTCCTTAAAGGGAGCCTCATGTGTTCTAGAAGGGCAGATGCTGTAGCACTTGCGCTCCTCTCTAGCGGATCTCGGGCCACATATATTTAGCTTTCATTCCGATCTGCCTTTCCTAGGACACCACAGAGGCGATTATTACAAGTATACATGGTGTAGCCCACTCGTGTGTGTCTAGATGTGCACACACACTCGCGTGCTGTGGAATTAAACACGCGGGGATCCGTGTTTGCTCGGGCTTTGCACCCATGCAGTCAGAAATGCCAGAGGATGGGCCAGGAGAGGGAATCCAGGCTGGAGGACTCGCAGCCCAATTCGGCTTCTCAGGGTCCGGGTCTCGGCTCCCGCCCAGCCCTCGAAGGCAGTCACCTGCTCCGGTAAAGGAGCCTAAAAAGAAGG
>NW_025381952.1:722-7065 GCF_016433145.1 Gracilinanus agilis | reverse complement strand
CCTTCCTTCCTTCCTTCCTTCCTTCCTTCCTTCCTTCCTTCCTTCCTTCCTTCCTTCCTTCCTTCCTTCCTTCCTTCCTATTTCCTTGTTTCCTTCTTTTCTTCCTTTCTTCCTTCCTTCCTCCCATCTCTCTCTCTCTTTCTCTGGGTTAAAGGGAAATACAACTACTTGGAGCCAAAGTGAGAGTTTGGTGAAAGGTAGACACCAAAGGTGGGTGAGCAGCCCTGAAAAACAGTTGGTAGGAAGGAAAAGAAAAGTTTGGTTTCTCAATCTAGTTCAATACCTTCTTGTACCTTATCATCTTGGTCAGTTGTTTGAGAGGTCAAGAAGTTTGCTAGTTTATACAGCCAGTATGGATCAGAGGAGGGACTTGAACACAAATTTTTCTTGCTAGAAGCCAGCTCTGTTGCCTACTATGTTACACTGCCACTAATAATAAAACTTCCAAAAAAAAGAATGCAAAGTGAACTTTGCATCAATTGTATAAGATATTTATTGATTCCATATCATAGTTAGATTTAGTAATATCTTAAGAGGTCCTCAAGAGCATATTTAAAGTCATATCTTCTGTGGTCTGATAGAGGTACATATGTTTGGGAGGAGAGACCAACCAGGCCTAATGTCCACAGCAGAGAAGAACAATTACCAAAATTCATGAATTATCATCTATTTACCCTTCAAACAGACTAGCTAATTGTTTGATGGACTAACAGATTGTGCCTTGATTACAGGGCATTAGTGGCTATTAATAAATGAAACTGTGTTTGGGTTTGACAAGTATGTTTGAATTTCACGGGCCTGGCATTTCACACCAGGGAATCAAATTCAGTCAACACTATAATCAAATTCATAAAGCTTGACTTAAACAAATTAACATTTAGCTTTTGTGATTGAAGTATAAACAAGAAGATAGCTCATGAATTTTTTCAGGTCAGATTTTTATTGCCCTCTTGCAAGATTTGCAGAGCAAAGAGCTGATATAATGTGGTCTTTAAAATAGAAAGATCAAAACAGAACAAAATTAAAATGAATTTCCGAGCATAAGAAGGTGTAGCATATTAGAGGTCATTTTACAAGAGGAATCATCAGACCAGTTTTAATTGTTCTTCCCTATTGTTGAAGGAGTTTGGTCTTCAACCATAATTCAGGTGCAAATTATCACAAACTAAAGGCACATATAAAATATGAAATTAGGCAGGTGATCTCCAGCAAGAATGAATATTGAAAACAACATAACTCGTTCAATCCAGAACTCAACAAAAACACCACCACCATCATCACACACACACACACACACACACACACACGCACACACACATACACGCACACAAGTCCCTAGACTCTTTTCTGAGGGAATAGTAGTTTTGATAAGAGAGATTCCACATCATTTTTTTACAGTGTAGGTGGGAGAAGAAGGAGGTGGCATGGCATAATGAATAGAGAGCTAGTCTTGGAGCCAGGGACATTTGGGTTCACATCTATCTCTGACACATAGACTGTGTCACTCTAGGCAAGTCCTTAACCTTTTGGTGCTTCAGGCAGTTAAATACATTGGCATAGAACAGTTGCTGTTCTGGGTTGGGAGAGTCCGCTTCTTAGTGCAATGAATTCATGGATCCAGAACAAAGAATGAAGAGACTTAGACCCATAATTCACTGTAATGTTTGGTAAATGTATCAGGGAACTGACTACAAAACAACAAGAGGGAAGAGGGCAGAGAGAATTCAAAACTGATGGAGGATCAGGGAAAGATTCATGAAAGAGGTTATGGGTGAATTAGGTTTTAAAGAATGAATGGGAATTCAACAGGAAAGGAGAGAATGGGAGCATCTCATGCACAGGAAACAAGAAAATAAAACAGATGTAGGAAGGTATGGAGAATATGTGGAGAATTGGCTGGATTAATAGTAATCTTGTGCCTCTAGCACAATGCTTAGCATAGGATGAATGCTTGACAAAGCTGTGATAGTATTGTAATGGAATACTTTTGTGCTATAAGAAATAACTAATAAGAAGATCACAAAAAATAACTTGGACTTATATGAAGTGATGCAAAGTGGAGTGAGCAGAACCAGGAGAACATTAAACTCAGTAACAACAATAGTGTGTAATAATCAACTTTGAATAACTTAACTATTGTCAACAATGGAAGGATGCAAGACAACCCTAAGAGACCCATAATGAAAAAGGCTATCCACCACTGTAGAAAGAACTGATGGTGTCTGAATGCACATTGAAATGGGCCATTCTTTATTTCCTTCATGAATATTTCTCTAGTGTAAGTGATATATGTCTTCTTTCACAATATGATGAACATGGAAATAAGTACTATATGATAACACATGTACCACTAATAGCATACTACCTGCTGTCTTGGGGAAAGGGAGAGACATGAGAGAGGGAAAGAACATATATCTCAAAATGTTAGAAGATGATTATTAAAAATCTTATTGAAAGGTAATTTGAAAAAAATTAAAGATTAAAAAAGTAAGAAGAAAGTATAGAAAAGGAGAGTAGTATCTATGATGGTAGTGAGTATGTTATCATTACTTGATTTTTTACTCAGGTAATATTTCAACAAACATTTATTAAGCACTTATTTCTATTTGTTCAGCATTGGACATCCAAAGACAAACATGAAACAGGTTCTGCCCTCAAGGTGTTTACAATGTGTCTCACTAAGCCACAGGAAATATTGAAAGGTTTTGAGTAATGATGTGACCATATTCATGTATAAAGAAGTTATCAGTGGCATGAAGAATGAATTGGAGGCTTCTGGATTAAGATGGCGGCAGAGTAAAAAGCAGCGCTTAACCTCTCCTAACCGAAACATACAGGACTCCTCAAGGGGACATAAAAACAAATCCAGACAAACGGAGGGACCCCACAACAGGGCACAGTGTGGAAGGTATGTGGAACTGGGGCATTTCCATGCTATAAAGGGGTGAAACAGCTCTCACTAAATCGTGGGCTGAGCAACCTCCCCCACACACACACACACCACCTACAGTGCCAAAGCCAGCTCAAAAGAAGTAGAGCAAGTTTGGGGCACCCATTGAGTCATTGGCAGCTCCAGGGCCTGTTCCTGAGAGCAGCAAGACTTAGGACCCCAAAAGGCTAAAGAACGCACATGGACTTTGAGCGGGGACACGGAGCGTAGGTGTGGGTGGAGGCGGACACAGGCGTGAGAGCAGGCTCTGAAACCCTGAGTGGGGAACCAGTGCAGATGGGTGCATGAGGATAAAGCTGAGAACGGGTCGGGCTAACAATGGCAACTCAAAATCAGGAAGGCCAAAAGAGAAAGATTAACAGCAAGAAGAAGAGATCTTTAACACTTGACAACTTTTACACAGAGAAAATCCAGACAACCGAGCAAATAGAAGAGGAGAAAAAACAAGCAATCACATCCAGACCCTCCCAAAATAATGAAAACTGGTCACAAGCTCTTGAAGAGTTTAAATCTGAGATGACAAGAAAGTTGGAAAAGATTTGGCTAGAGAAATGGGAAATAGCTCAAAAGGAAATCAGGCAAGAAAATAACAATTTAAAAGGCAGAATTTTGCAATTGGAAAGTGAGGCTCAGAAATCGAACTGATAAGCAAATTGAACACCAGAAATGACCAGATTGAAAAGGAAAACCAGTTCCTAAAGGCTAGAATTGAGCAATTAGAAGCTAATGGTCTCTCAAGACAGCAAGAACAAATAAAACAAAGTCAAAAGACTGAAAAAATAGAAGGAAACATGAAATATCTCAATGAGAAAGTGACAGACCAAGAAAACTGGTCTAGAAGAGACAATTTGAAAATCATTGGTCTCCCTGAAAAAGCAGAAATTAATAGAAATTTGGACTCCATACTATAAGAAATTATTAAGCAAAACTGCCCTGAAGTTCTACAATAAGAGAGCAATATAGACATTGAAAGGATCCATAGATCACCCTCTACACTAGACCCAGAAAAGACAACACCCAGGAATATAATAGCCAAATTCAAGAGCTTCCAAGTAAAAGAAAAAATCTTGCAAGAAGCCAGAAAGAGACAATTCAAATATCAAGGAGCACCAATCAGGATCACACAGGATCTGGCAGCCTCCACGCTAAAAGACCACAAGGCTTGGAATATGACATTCAGAAAGGCAAGAGAGCTGGGCCTTCAACCACGGATCAACTACCCATCAAAATTGATTATATACTTCCAGGGGAAAGTATGGGCATTCAACAAAATTGAAGATTTCCAAGTATTTGCACAGAAAAGACCAGGGCTAAATGGGAAGTTTGATATCCAACCAAAACAATCAAGAGAAACATGAAAAGGTAAATAAGAAAGAGGGGAAAGAAAGAAAACTCATAATTTTTAAATTTTGCCTTTTTAAGGGCCTCAGTAAGATTTAATTATCTGTATTCCTATGTGGAGAAATGCTTTGTATAATTCTCTATAGTGAACTCTATTCACTATTATATTATTCACTATTATAGTAATCAGAAGAATAATTCATAAGGAGAGGGTGGAATACTAAATGGTCTAAGATGATATGGGGGGGGTGGGAAAGAGGGGATGAATAGCAGGGAACACCAAGAGAAACTTGAAAGAATAAGAAAAATAGGATATTCTATTACACACAAAGAGGGCATGGGAAGGGGAGGAAACAAATACTATTATAAGAAGGAGAGGAAGAGAGCATTAAGAGGTAATATTTAAACCTTACTCTCAGTGTAATCAACCCGGAGAGGGAAGAGTAGCTATATTATCCATTGGGATATAAAACTCTATCGAACCCTACTGACAAAGTCAGAAGGGATAAACCAAGGGGAGCAGGGGAGTGGGGAGGTCAAAAAAGGGAGGGGAGAATAAGGGGGAGGGAATTCATTAGGCCTTTAAAAATAAAAAGAGGGTAGAAAGTGAAGTTAATCAAGGGAGGGGATAAGGGATACCAGCTTAAAGCAAAAGACTGGTTTAAAAGGAAATAGTTTAAGAAGAAGGGGTAGGAATAGGGGAAGATACGAAAATGTCAGTGAATACAAAACTAACAATTGTAACTCTGAATGTGAATGGGATGAACTCGCTCATAAAACTGAAGGAAATAGCAGAGTGGATTAGAAACCAAAATCGTACCATATGTTGTCTACAAGAAACACATATGAAGTGGGTGGACATACACAAGTTTAAGGTTAAGGGCTTGAGCAAAATCTTTTGGGGGTCAAATGAGAAAAAGAAGGCAGGAGTGGCAATTGTGATTTTTGACAAAGCCAAAGTAAAAATAGATATGATTGAAAAAGACAGGGAAGGTCATTACATCCTGATTAAAAGCACTATAAACAATGAGGAAATAACACTGCTCAATATGTATGCACCAAGTGGCATAGCATCCAAATTCATAAAGGAGAAACTGGCAGAGTTCAAGAAGGAAATAGATAGTAAAACCATAATAGTGGGAGATCTAAATATTCCTCTTTCAGATCTAGATAAATCAAACCAAAAAAAAATAAGAAAGAGGTAAGAGAGGTGAATGAAGTCCTAGAAAAATTAGATTTAATTGATATGTGGAGAAAAATAAATAGGGACAAAAAGGAATACACCTTCTTTTCAGCTGCACATGGTACATTCACAAAGATTGACCATGTTATAGGGCATAAAATCATTGCAAACAAATGCAAAAGAGCAGAAATAATAAATGTAACTTTCTCAGATCATAATGCAATAAAAATAATAATTAGTAAGGACACCTGGACAGAAAAATCGAAAACTAATTGGAAATTAAATAATATGATTCTCTGAAACCAATTTGTCAAAGAAGAAATCATAGAAACAATCAACAATTTCATTGAAGATAATGACAATGATGAGACATCCTACCAAACTATGTGGGATGCGGCCAAGGCAGTACTCAAGAGGAAATTTATATCCTTGAGTGCATATATTAACAAATTAAGGAGGGCAGAGATTAACGAATTGGGCATGCAACTCAAAAAATTAGAAAGCAAGCAAATTCAAAATCCCCAGATGAAAACTAAATTAGAAATACTAAAAACCAAGGGAGAAATTAATAAAATCGAAAGTAAAAGAACTATTGAATTAATAAATAAGACTAGAAGCTGGTATTTTGAAAAAAACAGATAAAATAGACAAAGTACTGGTCAATCTAATAAAAAAAGGAAAGAAGAAAACCAAATTGACAGTATCAAAGATGAAAAGGGAGACCTCACCTCTAATGAAGGGGAAATTAAGGCAACCATTAAAAACTATTTTGCCCAATTATATGGCAATAAATATAACAATTTAGGAGATATGGATGAATATTTACAAAAATATAAACTGCCTAGATTAACAGCAGAAGGAATAGAATA
>NW_025381952.1:0-623 GCF_016433145.1 Gracilinanus agilis | reverse complement strand
CAGACATTCAAAGAGCAACTAATCCCAATACTATGCAAATTATTTGATATGATAAGCAAAGAAGGAGTCCTACCAAATTCCTTTTATGACACAAATATGGTACTGATTCCAAAGCCAGGGAGACCAAAAACAGAGAAAGAAAACTACAGACCAATCTCCCTAATGAACATAGATGCAAAAATCTTAAATAGAATACTCACAAAGAGACTCCAGCAAGTAATTAAGAAGATCATCCACCATGATCAGGTGGGATTTATACAAGGAATGCAAGGGTGGTTCAACATTAGGAAAACCATCCACATAATTGACCATATCAACAGTCTAACAAAAAAAATCACATGATTATCTCAATAGATGCTGAAAAAGCCTTTGACAAAATACAGCATCCATTCCTATTAAAAACATTGAAAAGTATAGGAATAGAAGGACCTTTCCTAAAAATAATAAACAGTATATACCTAAAACCATCAACAAACATCATATGCAATGGGGATAAATTAGAAGCCTTCCCAATAAGATCAGGAGTAAAACAAGGATGCCCATTATCACCTCTATTATTCAACATAGTACTAGAATCACTAGCAGTTGCAATTAGAGAAGAAAAAGAAATTGAAGGTATCAAA
>NW_025381951.1:10595-14169 GCF_016433145.1 Gracilinanus agilis | reverse complement strand
AAGGCTGGTTTAATATTAGTTTAATATTAATTTTATTATAACTAATATATATAATATATAACTAAGAATTAATATTAGTTTCATATTAATCCACATAATTGACCATATCAATAATCAAAACAACAGAAATCACATGATTATCTCAATAGATGCAGAAAAAGCCTTTGACAAAATACAATGCCCATTCCTATTGAAAACATTGCAAAGTATAGGAATAGATGGACCTTTCTTCAAAGAAAAACATCGAGATCTTTTTGCAAAGGTAGAGTAGAAAACAGAGACTCATTTGAGTCATTCTAAAATAAAGTGTTCCCATAGCATCCTTCAAGAGGGAGAATCCTTCAAGGGCTGGGAGCTCAGGGATACAAAAGGATTTGTAAACAACAGAGGCATCCTGACCCAAAAGTACTTTTTTTAAATTATAAAACAGCAAAACGGAGATACCCAAGTACTTTCTCCATATAGACCTGAGGCCAGATAGCTGATCCTCTATGCAAAGTGCCATCCATTAGTGAGTGAAAGAATAGCAGGTCCCCTCAAAGAAGGCAGAAGAGATTTTATTGCCAGAAAGACGGTGGCCCCTAAAAACTGGAGCTGAACTGTAGGAAACAGTGCTATAAAGAAAAACAATACTGGCGCCTAGGCTTTAAACCAGTGAGTCACAGAAGACAGTGAGAAGCAGGGACTGGGGGGCAATTTTGTATGTGTGTGTGTGTGTTTCTTTGGAAGTGGGTTTGGATAAGCCTGGAGCATTCCTTACTCTGCCATCTTGACTGCCAGATATGGAAGTCTATATCATGTTTTGAAATGCATTTTAAAAAGTCCATAGGATGGCACAGGAAACCAATTATATTAAATATATTTATCAAAATATTAAAAAGGAAAAATCCAAGTTCATAGATCCCAGCTTAAAATACTCTAAGGAATTGGGGGTACAGAGGGGAAAGTACTAGATTTGAAGCAATACGACATACATAGGTTCTAAGTTGTACTCTACCCCCTTACTACATGTATGGGCAAGTCACTGAACCCAGCTAGTTCTGTTTCCTCATCTATAAAAAGAAGTTGGATTAAAGAGCCTCTAAGATCCCTTCTAACTCTAAATCCATCCTTTCATGGCTCATGCATTAATTTTTTTAAAAAAACCCTCATCTTCTGTCTTAGCATAAGTTCTAAGACAGAAGAGTGTCAAGGGCTAGGTAAATGGAATTAAGTGACTTGTCCAGGGTCACATAGCTAGGAATTGTCTAAGGCCATGTTTGAACCCAGGTCCTCTTGACTCCAGGCCTGACATTCTAACCATCATACACATAAATAACTTAAAACCATAGATAGAGAGATAGAGAGATACATAGATACATAGACACATAGATACAGATACATAGATATATAGATTTTACACACACACACACACACACACACACACACACTTTTGTTGTTGTCTCAGTCATGCCTGACTCTTTCTTTCTTTTTTTGCCCCTATGCATTGATTTGTAAATAAGATTCTGGCATACTTTGAGTCTTGTGAGCCTGCTTATTTAAAGGCGGAACTGGAGGCTCCCCTTTGCCAGAAACTGGCATTCTCAAATTCTACAACATAGTAGTCATATACCAGAGAAGGGAGACATCCCCCAAAACATAACTAAGCTGTTGACATCAGCAGGCAGCTTCTCATATGAGATCTGAATGCACTGACTTGTCTAACCTTCTACTTTCTGTTTTCTTCTATCAAGTGGCCCACGTGTCCATTACCTGAGACATGTACCCTTCATTCTAATCACTCTATTTAGCAGGTAGCCTAGGCCTAGATATTCCTGAGCATGAAATAGAAATGTATCTCAGTCCTCTATGCAATTAAGTCTAGCCATTTTTATGTAATCTAAAATGCCATTTCCATAGAACAAACAGGAAAGCTCCCAACTACAAAGATTGGGGATAACGATAGAAGGAGGAAGATGGGGAAGCGTTGGATTTTTCTTTGCAAAGGGGCCAAGAAGGTAGGGAGAGCAGATCAGGTCAGCTCCTATGCCTTGAGAAGAATAAGGTCCATCAATATATCCACATTCTTGTTCTCTCATCCTGGCCTGTGTGACAGAGGTCAGGAGCTGTGGATGTGCTAAGAATGTTTCAGGGCTAATGATTTAATAAATATTTGTGATCCACACATTTTCAGCCACAGATAAAATGACTGTAAAGGAGGGCAGCTAATGGGCAGTGGGAAGAAAGCCCTTCAGTGCCCTCTTTCCTCTCAGCATTACAAGAGAAGTTGCCTCTAACAGCTCTATTAGTCTGTTATAATAAATTACCACTTTGTCTCCTGAACACCTTTATCTTCTCAGACCTATCTATTGTAAATGTGACATTGGCCGCATCCCAGGCAGCAGTGACTCCATCTGGAGTCTTTTGGACCAGGCTGGCTATTCCTCCTGCGTGGATTAGACCCATGGAGCATCTGAAGGACCATCCCATTGTCTGTCTTGGTGATTTTAATGGGACAAGATGCATGAGAAGGAAAAAATGATAAAAAGGGAAGGAGAAGCAGACCCTCCTTCTCTCTGCCTGGAGATTCGCACCTCAGTGACAGAGGTGGGATCCTGCATCTCCTTGGCAACCTGTGGAATCTTCCCTGGTACAGAATGTCCACCTTCTTGGTACGTTCAGAGGAGGGAGTGGGCCCCTCTGTAAGATCTCCAGAAAGCAAGGATCTCAGTCAAGTTCCTTAGTCCCAAATTCTAGGCATAGTAGGACTTATAGTATACTATTTCCTAATGATGATATTAATTTATATTTCTATAACTATCCAAAAGTATGCCTGAGATTCAGTATGGCTTAGTTGATAGAAAGCTTATATAACTCATGAAAGGATCTTATAACTAACTATATATTATTATATAGCTAGATAAAGTCCTAGATTAGGGGTTGAAAACATCTGAGTTCAAATCTTGCTTTAAATATATAAAATAGCTGTCTTTTCCTAGACAAGTCACTTAACTTCTATTTGCCTCAGTTTCTTCATGTGAAAAATAAGGATGATAATATTAGCACCTACCTTTTGGTAGGATCCAATGAAATAATATTTGCAAAACACTTTGCAAAACTTAAAATGTTTTTAAATTGTTATTATTATTGTTATTACTGAGTTTTACAGTCTCTAATCTGAAATCTATATAATATATTATATAATATATACTAATTATACTAATACTATAAATTCTATGTGGTGATAATATATATTATAAGCTCTATATAATAATACTACAAACTGTACAATAATAAGTATGATGATAGTTTTTTACTTGGAATTTGCAAAGTATTTAAAGTAAATGAGAATGGGAGTTAGGTAGCACAGTGGATAAAGTGCCAAGCCTGGAGTCAGAAGAATCTAGGTTGAAATCTGGTATGACACTTCAGAGGTGTGTGATCCTGGGTCACTTAATCCTCATTGCCTAGCCCTTATTGATCTTCTGCCTTGGAATTGATACTAAGACAGAAGGAAGGAAGGAAGGAAGGAAGGAAGGAAGGAAGGAAGGAAGGAAGGAAGGAAGGAAGGAAGGAAGGAAGGAAGGAAGGAAGG
>NW_025381951.1:0-10558 GCF_016433145.1 Gracilinanus agilis | reverse complement strand
GACAGAAGGAAGGAAGGAAGGAAGGAAGGAAGGAAGGAAGGAAGGAAGGAAGGAAGGAAGGAAGGAAGGAAGGAAGGAAGGAAGGAAGGGAAGGAGACAATAGGGACAGGGCATGGAAGATAAATAGCTGACCTTGGAGCCAAAAAAGGTTGAGTTCTAGTTCAGCTTTTGATGCAGACTGACTGGATGACCTTAGGCAAATTACTAAACCTCTTACTACCCTAGGTTACTCTCTAAAACCATAAGTTGCTGAGAGGTGCCAACTTGCACTAATGAGGCAATTTACTCATTATAGGGGTTCCCTCTGTCAATGAAATACAAGTTCATTCCCTGCTCCTATTTGTAAGTCTTATCTCATTTGGTTCTAAAAGACCCCTGTGCTGCAGTAGATGGTGCATTATAACCATCTAGTTGATAGGTGAGGCACATCCAACCAAATTATCTTCCAATACCTCAGCACGGCATACTGTCTTTAAAAAAACCCTTACCTTCTGTTTTAGGATTGTACTAAAGGCAGAAGAGCTGTAAAGGCTAGGCAATTAGGAATAAGTGCTTGTCCAGGGTCATATAGCTAGGAAGTTTCTGAGGCCAGATTTGAACTTTGGTCTTTCTGACTTCAGGCCTGGTACTCTATCCACTATGCTACTTGGCTGCCCCTTCCACTTGGTCTTCTTAAAGCTTCTGCCAACAGAATGCAACCCCTGGCAGATTCTTTCAATTGAGAGAGACTTTGAATATAGAAATAGCAGAAGACCATATATATATATATTTATATATATATATATATATCTTAACTGAGAATCAGACAAATTATGTCTGAAGAGATTTGCCACATGATTGACCAACAGGTGTTGAGTTTTTCAACCATATCTATTCTTGAAGGCCATCTACTAAGTCAAGTCAACAAGCACAAGTTAAGACCTTACTGTGTGGGGCAGCTAGGTGGCACAGTGGATAGAGAGCCAGGCCTGGAATTGGGAGGACCGGGGTTAAAATCTGAGCTCAGACATTTCTTAGCTGTGTAACCCTGGACAAGTCACTTAACCTCAATTTCCTAGCCCTTGCCTTTCTGTCTTAGAGTTTTCCTCAGAGAGGAAATTAAGGATTTTTTCCCAAAAAAGACCTTGGTATGTGCTAAACATTGTGCCAAACACTGGAAATAAAAATGCAAACAGAAAGAAAATTAGTCCTTGACCTCTAGGAGCTTACATTCTATGGTGGAAAACAACACATAAAAAGGGAACTGAAAAATGGGGGAGGAAGGACACGAAGGTATCCAACATCGGGGCATCATGAAGACTGTCTGAGAGAATTAAGCATGTCAGCTGAAGAGTAATGACGTTGGAATTGGTCTGGAACTTCTCTTTGAAAGAGGTTTTAGGAGGAACCCAATAATCAAAGGGTAAAGCCTCAGTGACATGAGGTCTTCCAATGTGTGAAATATGCAGAAGTGAAGACCTACAGTGGAGAGAGCTTCTAGGTTAAACAAGTTTGGGGAGCACTATAGAGAAAGTCCAGTTGAGTCAAGGGTATAGCCTAGAGAGTCATAGAAGGGTTAGCATCTGTATCTTCAGAGAATACCAGAGAAACAAAATCACAGATCTTTTAAGTAATGAAGAAACTATATTTAGGGAAGTGAAGGTGACTGACTCAAGGTCATGCAGATAACATATATGGCAGAACTTGAACTCTAACTAAGGTTTTCGGCCTCATTCCACTACACCACCTTTCCAGCCAATATGGTGGCAATTCTTAAGGTCCCAGAGTTCAATTCATATGACTTCTCAAACCTGGAGGCTCTTCTAGCATGTTTTTTTAATTCTTTTGTAATCAGCATTTTGCTTTCTCCATTTGCTGGTTGAATAATGCAACCCATAAGATATGGGCTCTCAGCACAATTCTGGTGCTCGTTTACAATGGAAATTGGGGAAACGGCAAAATGTATTCTGCAAAATGCATTCAAAAGGAGATGATTCAATTGGATTTGGCAGCTCTGATATTCAAGACCAGAAGGAGAAAATCTGACTATGATTTGAACATGCATAATTAAGATGAAAGCTTTGAGTACCAGGTGCATTTCTTTAGATGTCACTGGGTCTGTTGACTCCGGGCACTCTGATCAGTGGTGCAAAGCATTTATTTCTGAAATCTGAAGAGCTATGAGTGAGATGCCTTTTTAAAGCCAGCGATATGAAACTAAGTCAATTCCTGACACTACGCAGCTAATTAAATGGACTTGGGGGCATGGCAGGAAAAACAGGGGGAGATCAAATAAAACCTTGAGCTCTGTTTTGCTCTGCTCCAAGATGCAATCCAAGATCTTCAAATGATGGACTCATAGACCATTAGAGATAGATGGCACCATAGGAATGATCTAATCCAATCCCCTTCGTTTTACAGATGAAGAAAGAGGCACAGAGCAATGAAACAATTCATTCAAGGTCAAATAACTGGTCACATAGATTTCCTGATTCCAAGTCTAGAGCAATGGTTCTCAAAGAGTATGCCCAGGCTTGTTCCTACCAGATCTGCTTCAAATTATATGGAACATACACTTGTAATGCCATGCTGAGTCTCCCATGAACTGGATGAAACTTATACTTGCAAATGGCAGGTGCAGGCATGAGTCTCATTAGCAAATAGCAAAAAAAAAAATATATATATATATATGTATGCATATACATATATATATATATATTTTTTTTTAAAACACCACCAGCAGCAATAGCCAAAAACAGTTCATGAACCACTGGTCTACCATGCCACGGCCAGTCCTCTCTTGTTGACTAAGGTCTTAGCAAAATTTGATCCATTTTAGGTTATTCAGTTTGAGACTCTTCCTTTGAGTACCAGTCAGAAATAGCAATGCCCTAGTTTTCCAGTCCTGACCAGCTCTGTGTTTTCATAGAATTACATTCTTTGAGGATATCCTACTTTGTACTTCACCATCCTTGTCCATATGTGAGATTAATCTTCTCCATGATATATCTTAGCCAAAGTTCATCCAACATTTGCTTTAAGAATTCCATTGATCAATGAAGAATCTGCTCCCTCTTGAAGCATTCCATTCCATTTGGGGACATCACTAATTATTAGAAGATTTTTTTCTCATAGGATAAGGATAGGGACTAGACTTGTGATTTCAATGGAAGAGAGAATTCCTTGGATGAGGAAGCTCCCTCTGCCAATACAGGTCAATATCTTCTCTGCAGCTAATGCATTGCCTTAAAATCAATTCTCATCTGTTTTTGTCTTGAAACTCCTTTACATTCTTTTAAAAAGAATTTTGTTTATGTGGATTTTAGCTATTGATATATACTATATTAGAAATCAAAAGCCTTAGGTATTAATATAAAAATAGTTTTGATCTCCTCAACTCTATGAAAGGATCTTTGTGAACCTCTAAAAGTTCCATACCATATTTTGAGAATCATTATCTTAGAGAAGACATGTCAGATTCTTAGCCTGCAAAATTCTTGAGTGGAAGGATCCATTTCTATTTGAATTTGACACCAACATCTTAAACCACTGAGAAGTTAAATGATTTTCCCAGGGTCACACAGTCAGTGTGACTTGGACCCATGTCTTCCTGATTCCAACTCCAGCTTTTTATCCAGGATGC
This sequence comes from Gracilinanus agilis, assembly GCF_016433145.1. Classification (NCBI taxonomy): domain Eukaryota; kingdom Metazoa; phylum Chordata; class Mammalia; order Didelphimorphia; family Didelphidae; genus Gracilinanus; species Gracilinanus agilis. Next base: position 6,936 of record NW_025381951.1, on the reverse strand, counting down.
CAGTATCCTTTTGCTACTAAAGACCATTTAGTAATAAAAAAGATCTCAGAATCTAAACTGTCCTTCCTCCCTTCCCCTACTAATTTCTAATGGATGAGGAACTGTGGCCCAAGGAGGTTCAGTGATTTGCTACATAGAAAGTCATGCCAAATTTGGTCACACAGGAAGTAACTGACAGAGACAGGATCCAAACCTGCTTCCTTGATTTCCATCTGTTGATCCTGGTTCTGCCCTCTGGAGCCAAGCGGAACAAGTCTAATCCTTCTTCTATAAGTAAGCATGGCTATCATGATCTTGGTTATACCACAACCACTATAAGGTAGTTAATAAATGTATTAGAATAGATGATGTCTGACATCCCTCCCAGTTCTAAATCTATGATCCTATACATCTCCCCATTCTTCTCTAGCCTTGGCATCTCAAGCTTGACCCTATATGGGTATGATCTTCATTTCCATTGCCATCCTGGTTGCTCTCCTTGGGGCGTGTCAATCTAATTTAGCAATATCTTTCCAAATCTTATGGAAAGAATATTACCTGCCACCTTAGCCAATCTCCTATTCTACTCTTTCCTGGAAATATGCCTCCTTTGGGGAATTTCTGCCTAATTGCTACTAATGAGTTCCTTTCCTTTAGCCAAGAGGAAAATTTTTCTGTAGCCTGCCTCTCCGCTCTCCCACCATGAAACCTGGCACCTCCAGGATTGAGTCTGACTCCCAGAATGTCATGACAAATCTAACTTGAAGCCTACAGTGACTCACTACTGGAATGACTGAAGTCCTGATGGCCTTTCCCATTGTGGCACAGGATAATTTAGCCTAGCAGGGTGTAGCTCAGATAACACAGGAGCCATCTATCTATAGCAGGAGTAAGGAGCATGAGAATAAGGCATGCAGTGTGTCCTATTCATTAGATTACACATTTGAAGGATTATCATGTGTACATGCCGGCAACTGAATGTGGTCACGAAGGGGAGATATGGGGAGAATGAGTGGGAATAATTTAAAGACATAAAGTTCTGACTATATAGAGCTTCAAGGTCATCCTTGGTCCAACCTCCTCAGTTTATAGACAAGGAAGTCCAAAAGGGTTAAGGAACTTGCCCAAGATCATACAAATAGTAAGGAGCAGAGCTGGGATTTGGACCTAAATACAGAACCCTTTCTGTTGTTACATGAATCTATATTTTTCTGCCCAAAAATGGAGTGGGTTGGTTGGGAAGACTGTATTTCCCCTCTTTCCTTCAACTCTCAGAGTCCCTCTCTTCCTTTAAAATGCAGCTCAAGATTCATCTTCTGCATGAAGCCTTTCCTGATCTTCTGAACTACAAGTGTATTTAACTTGATATACATTTATATTTATATATATAATGTATATGTATATTATATATAGATAATGTATATGTATATTATATATATATTTCTGTTTTGGACATGACATTTAAAATTTGGTTCAACAAGCATTTCTTAAGCACACGAGTTACTCTTTACTAGGTTCTGAAGATAAAGAGACAAAAACAAAGCAGTCATTCAAGGAACTCATGTTTTATTGGCTTGGGAGCAAGACAACATGTAGACAGATAAGTAATTACCAGTGTTATACAAGCCTCTATACTAATTTATTATTATATTAGTTAATTTATTTTTTCTTTTTATTTCTTTTTTAAAAACCCTTCTGTTCTGATTTGTGATCAATACTGTGTATTGGTTTCAATGGGGGTTAAGTGACTTACTCAGGGTCACACAGCTATATTTGAATTCAGGTCCTCCCATCTCCAGGCATGGCTCTCTATCCACTGAGCTACTTAGTTGCCTCTATACTTGGTAATTTCAATAGGGAAAGATATTAATTATATATAATCAGGAAGGACTTCCATAGAAAGGGGTACCTGAGGCAAGTCAATAAGCATTTTTATACACCTACTGTGCGCCCAGCACTGTGCTAAGTACAAAAGATACAAAAAAAAACAGCAAAAAATTCCTGCCCTCAAGAATCTCACAACTGAGGGAACTGAGGAGAAAATATGTAAATAATCAAGGCTAAATAATATATATCCAGTGTCAATTGGAGGTAGTTTAAGAGGAAAGGAACTAGCATTTCCTACTGGACCTTGGGAAAGGCTTCTGGAAAAAGAAAGAATTTTAGCTGACTTGAAGCAAGCCAGAGAAGTCAAAAGGCACAAAGAAGGAGAAAATTCCAGGCATAGAATTTATATTCATGCTGTATGTTTTTCATGCATTTGCCTCTCTTGTTAGAATGTAATTCCCTTGTCTGTAGGGATTGTATTATTTTAAGTATTTTTATCCTCAACACCTTACATAGTCCCTGGCACACAGTAGGTATTTAATAAATATTTGTTGCTAAGTTGATTGAGTTTTCTATCACTGGAAGTCTTCAACCTGAATGACTACCTGTCAAGGATATTGTACAAGGGCTTCCTGCATTCCTGCAAGATTGCACCAAATGATTTCTAAAGTTCTTTCCAACTCTCAGATTCTATGTTTCCATAGCCTTCTGGATCATATGACTCGATTTCTTATGCACGACCAGACTGCTTCAGAAGACCACAAGACCAACTGGGACTTCAGAGAGCTGCACTTTCAGGTCTTTCTGGAAGACTGAGAAAGAGCAGCTGTGACCGAGGTCCTGGATACTTTGTCCATGGTCCTGATCTCCTGATCTGACTGAACCTATTTAATGAAGACTTTCACCACTTGGTCTCTGTGTAGCCCACATTTCTGGAGAGGACAAAGTAAGTAGTTGTGACCCCACTCCCTTATGCTATCACCTTAGATGTTATCCATTCCCAGACATATTCCAGTGCTTAGCAATAATACCAGTCTTAGAGCAGCTGGGTGACTCAGTGGCTAGAGAGCCAGGTCTGGAGAGGTAGCTTCTGGGTTCAAATGTGGTCTCAGACACTTCCTAGCTTTGTGATTATGGGCAAGTCACATAACTCCAATTGCCTGGCCCTCACTGCTCTCCTCCCTTGGAACCAATACTCAGTATTGATTCTAATACAGAAGGAGAGACAGACAGACAGACAGTTGGACAGAGACAGAAAGAGAGAGGCAGACGGATGGACAGATAGACAAAAAGGTAAAGTCTCAAGAAGTTCTATACAGTTGTTGAGTTTCATGTTTTCTCTCCCATTAGACTGTTAGCTCCTCAAGTATACGGATTATCTTTTCCTCAGCTCTTAGCACAGTACCCAGCATATAGGAGGTGCTTAATAAATGCTTATTGACTGACAAGGACATTTCTAAAGGTTGCTCTGTAGTGATGTTCCAACTCTATTGGACCAATAATTTATAGCTCTGCAGTCATGTGCTAAGACCATATGCCATGGAGGGGCATTGTGATACAACATAAAGTATATTAAATTTGGAATCTGAGTTTCATATCCAGATCATATTTCTTACTATCTGTGTGTAGTCACAAAAGGTAAATTACTTAACTTTTGGACCTCCATTTTCTCATCTATAAATGAAGTTAGATTAAATAGTGTCTAAGGTCCTTTTCTATTCTAAATCCCACTGAACAACCTGCTGAGCTTTTCTACTAGGGCAGAAGTCATAACCCTCTGTGGAATTAGCCATATAGTTCTTTTTTCCTTCCTTCATTCCCTCTTTTCTTCCTCTTTCTTTTCCTTCCTTATTCTCTTTCCTTCTTCCCTCTTCTCTTTACTCTCTCCCTCCCTTCCTTTTATCCTTTCTTCCTTCCTTTTCCCTTTCTCTCACTTTAATCTCTCTCGTTCTCCTTTTTTCCTTTTTAAATTTATTTTTTCTTGACTAGATCTCCCTACCTTACCTAGGCTACAAGTACAGTGGCCACTTACGGACCTAAATCCAATAATGATCAGCTCAGGAGCTTTGGACCTCTGTTTCTGACTCTTTATGCAACCTAGTAGCTTCTTCTCCTAAGGATTCACTATACTGGTGAGCAAGTACAGACACTCATTTGGCTGTAGCTCAGAGTTTATGAGCTCAAGCAAGGAACCAGATTCAGCTTCCCCAGTGGCAGGGATTGCAGGAGTTTACCACCATACCATGCCCTAGGTATACATTTCAACCCTTCTTTTCCCATCCATTCCCTTACCTATATGTTTGTCCAATGGCAATATGCCCACGTTACATAGATGTAATCGTATACAGATTCAAGTTATATAAGGAGGAGAAACTGAGGTAGGGAGGAAGGACCTACAGAGGAAAAGTCAAAATGACAAATTATAATTTTCCACAACCAGCTCTTAACTCAGATCATTGTGCAACTCAATCAGCCTGGATTCTTGTATTATTTCTTTACATAACACTCCCACCTTCATCTTTGTCAATCCTTTTTTCTCCTCTCCTTCAAGTAAGGATATCTGAAAAATATGTGTCTGCATAGGGAACCCCTATTGTAAAAATCCCTTCCACCAAACAGAAATCATCCTTCTGTGACTTAGAAGATAAGCCATAGGATGCTGACTGAGGTACATAGAGGTTTGACTTCCCTAGAATCACAAATATAACAATTTTTACAGGTGGGATTTGAACTCTAATATGTCCTGACTCTATCCAGTTTGCCATATGTTCTCTGCTTCAAACCCCTGCTTATAACTCGAAACCTCTAAAAAGGCTTTTATGATGAACCATTATATCATGTTGACACCATTCTATAACTCTGAATCTCCTTTACACCTTTTTCATACAATGATGTCCCACGAAACTGGGCCCTAGACACCCTGGACTAAAACCCAGCTGTGAACTTGGAATTAAGAGGCAAGGAGAGGGAGCAGCTAGATGGCTCAGTGCTTTGAAAGCCTGGTTTAGAGACAGGAGGTCCTGGGTTCAAATCTGACCTTAGATACTTCCCAGCTGTATGACCCTGAGCAAGTCACTTAACCTCCATTGCCTAGCCCTTACCACTCTTCTGCCTTGCAGCCAATACACAGTATTGATTTCAAGACAGAAGGAAAGGATTTTTTAAAAAGAAGCAAGGAGAGTCATAGCTATCCAGTGCCCATGACTTTACTTTGTTGGAAACATGTGAAAGTACCTTCACATCCTCAGGCCAGTCTATTGACTTAGGGTTGAGTAGAAAATTAAGGTTACTGATTTAAAAGACTTCATTATCTGGCTTCCCCAAAGAATTTTAAAAGCCCTGTTATAGTGGAGAGAAATGGAAATTGAAAGTAAGGGGAAGAAGCAGGAAAAAAGGCACACACAGAATCCTAGGGCCAGTTAGCACAGGGACAAGCAGTTCTATGCATCTCTACCCTTCTTATGGGTACCACCATATATACTATATTATTTGGTTTTCATATCATACAATTTTGAGTAATCAAAAAAAATGGTTAAATTTATAATGTATGTGGATCATTATATAGTAAAGATTTCCATCAAAAATAATGGGAATTTTTAAAGTATTCCTTCTTAAATGGGGTTTTGGTTATCCAGTAAATCCAGTGATCTAGAGCACCCTATTCATTGCCAGACGGGAAAAGGGGCAAAAAGGGTGCTAAGAATCATTTTGTAGAGTGTCTAGCTATTGATTCGATGGTTTGTACTATTAATGTACAATCTTTGGCCAATGACCAACAACAATTTGATACATTACTGGAGCAAATGACCCACATCCATATTGACATTTTCACTATAAATGAAACCAAAAGATATAAAGAAGTTGTAGTTAAATTGAAGGATAGCCATGTGTTCTGCTGAGGGACAAATGAAGTTGTCTGAGCTTCATTCAATGCCCAAAACAACAAGAACAGTCCTTTTGTTGTTGTTTTAAACCCTTACTTTCCATCTTAGTATCAATTCTAAGACAAAAAACTGTCAAGCGCTAGGCAATCAGGCTTGAGTGACTTGCCCAGGGTCACGCATCTAGTAAGTAACTGAGGCCAAATTTGATCCCAGGTCATCCCAAATCCAAGCCTAGCTCTCTATTTATTGTACCACCTAGCTGCTCCAGAAATCTCCTTTCATGGGACGCTGGGACACATCTTGTTTTTCAGGGCTATAGTTGAGTCCAAACAAGGGGAGCGTCATGAAGATAACTATAACTTTTGCACCAATGTCTTCTACAGGAGAAAAAAATGCGCAAATTTTATTAGGAACTCAAGATCCCTCACATTAAGTCAACCTCTAGCTTTATACATGGTGACTTAAAGGTAAAGATAGATACAGAGCAATTTAGTGGTTATCATTCTGGAAAATATGGTTAAGGATCAAGAAATGAATGAGACCAAATACATGTTATATGGCCTGTTCCAATCACTTAACCTCTCTGGGAGACAGTTTCCTTATTTATAAAATGAATGAACGAGGAACGGCTAGGTAGCTCAGTGGATAGAGTGCCACATCTAGAATCAGGAGGATGTGGATTCAAATCTGACCTCAGATACTTCCTAGTTATGAGACCCTTGGCATGTCACTTAACCCCATTTCCCTAGCCCTTGCCTTTCTGTATTAGAACTGTAACTACAAAAAGTAAGGGTTTCTAAAATAAATAAATAAAACAAAATGAATGAATTATTGATTATTATCATTTATTAGGAAGGAAATAAACATTTGTTAAGTACCTCCAATGTGCCAGGCACCATCCTAAGTTATTTATCCAATGTCATCTCATTGAATCCTCACAATAATACTGGGAGGAAGGTGCTATTAATATCCTCATTTTTCAGTTGAGGAAACTGAGGTAGATGGAGGTTAGTGATTTGCACCTGAGGCCAGATTTGAACTCAGATCTTTCCTTGTTCCAGCCCCCATGCTTTATCCACAATGCCACCTCAAAAATGCACAGAAAGCACTTTAGCCAGCAAATCCTTGACCTTCCATCATCCTGGCCAAGCAGAAAGAGAGGGGGGACATCAGTAAAGAGCAAAGAGCACAGACTCATTGTCAAAATATCATGGAGGAAGATCAAGAGATTATAAGCAACATTGCA
>NW_025381950.1:0-6404 GCF_016433145.1 Gracilinanus agilis | reverse complement strand
TAATAATAATAATATAATACTACTAATAAGAATAATATAATACTAAAAATAAGAATAATATACTAATAATAATAATAATACTAAAACTAATACAATTGGTTAAAATCCAATTGTGGATAGTCTTGGTTGTCTGATTAAGGAATTAATGTTTAATTGAAAATAATGAACACTCTGACCATCTACAAGCAAAGGAATAATGTGATTATGGATATTATGATGATGATGATGATTTGATGTTGACATTCCTATGGGGTCTCAAGAGTTACAGACCAATTGGCCCCTGATGTTCCTTTTAGCTCTAATTCTGATACTATGATGGCCTAAGACAAGAAAAGATAGCCACAACATAAGGTAGGATAGGACCAATGTCTTATGATCAGTACAGACAATGAGGGCTCTGAATTAAGAGATTGAGAAGAGCTCACTTTAGGTGGGAAGAATCTACACTAAGGAGATGAAGATCTAGTTAGGCCTTGGCAAATGTCTAGAATTTGCATAGAAATGGAGGGGAGGAGAGGTTATCTTTAGTCCTGGTAACAACGATGGGAAAAGTCCAGATGGACAAAGAGGTTGTCCAAGGAGGATCCACAAAATTTTTTTTTTTTACAGAAACCCCATGTTTAAGATGAGTTCCAAATGCTTGGTTGAGAAATTAACATATTCCCTCAATGGACTGCTAATCCACTAAGTCGATTTCTAACAACTCCATCTACCTTTTTCTGAAAAGTAGAAGAAGCATGTTCCAATATTTGATGCCAGAGCATACCAAAGAGATAAAGTTGACCATGTGGCAAAGCAGGTTATAGAGATGAATGATAAAGTTTGGACATGTGTGTAAAAGATGTGTATTTGTGTATGCTTGCTTAATATGCCATTTGTGAATTCTAGATAAGCATACCTACACACATGCATAGAAACAGTTCTAGACAAGACGATGAATACAGGATTGCAAACTAACACTAATGATAAGCTCTACGACTACATCTTTTTTCAGGAACTATTTTTATCAAGTATATACAAATATACATATATAAATAAATATGTATAATGTTTATATGCATCATATTTAGTTATAGGATTATTTAAAGAATACTAAAGAGATATGTGTGGGTGGGAATAGGTGTCAACATATACTCAAATAACTACAGTCGAAAAGAGGCATAAATGATTTCATAATGTGGGAACATGTTTTGTTTGACTATGTGTATTTGTTACAAGGTTTTGTTGTTGTCATTTGTTCCCCCCTCCCCCCAGGGATGCAGAAGAGAGAGAAAATAAATGCTGGTCTGAAAAATATGAATTAAAATGAAATGTTATCATAAAAAAGAAGAACCTGCTACAAAGCAAGATCAAAGTCAATAAAGAGAACATACTTGCAAATTATTATATAATATTTTATAATNAAGATCAAAGTCAATAAAGAGAACATACTTGCAAATTATTATATAATATTTTATAATTATATATTTATAATAATATATTGTATCATATAACATTTTATAACTATATAATTATATATTTTATTTTATTATTATTATATAACCTAGGGAAGACCTCCAGTGTGTTGAGAAGATCCTTTGAGGACAATTCACAGGACATAGACAAGAGATGCATGGGATGGACAAGTAGGAAGGGCATACAATCTGCGTCCTGCAGGGGGATACTTGTGTTGATGAGATATGAAATTTCTTACATTTGTATATTTTGAATGAATCCAAGAGGGTGGCAATACATTGGAATTAATAAGAACCACACAGAATCTCAAAGATGCAAAGTGCCTCAAAGGCCATCAAGACTAACCTATATCTGAATAAAACTCACTATTATTATATATATGGCAAAATGTTCATCTAGTCTTGATGCAAATACCTCTAATGAATGAAGAGTCATTACTGTACAAAGCAGCTCTAATTTGTACAATTCTAATCATTAGGAAGTTTTCCCTCACTTTAAAACCAAATCTGTCTCTTGGCAATTTCCATCCATGATGACTCATAATGTCCACTGGGGTAAAGTAGGAGTCTTAATCCTTATTCCATATGACCCCCTCTTAATTCCTGGGGCAATAGCAATACTCATCCCTTTCTACCCTTCAGTATGTCATCATATGGCACAATCTCAAGGCTCTTTGATGGGTTATGGCCCTTACTATAATGTGGTACCCAAAACTGATCCTAGAACTTTGGATGTAGTCTAACCAGGGAAGAGTCCAGAAGAACTGTTAGTTTCCCGACTCTGGACACTGTGTCTTTGAATGCTAAGCCCATTCACTCTTCTGATGACATAATCATATATGTAAAAACTGTTTTTAAGCCAACTATGATACTTTGCTATTATGCCTATGTCAGCTTAATGGACTTGGTCAAATGTGCCAATCTATTGTGATTGTTTTTGAGATTCTGATTATGGCGTCCAGCAAATAAACTATCCTTTCTAGCTATGTGTCATTTGCAAATTTGGTAAGTGGCCATACATGTCTTTATCTAAGATACTGGAAGAAGTATTAAAAAAGGGTCAGGGACAGAACTTTGGTATGCACTATTGAGTTGAAATAAAACCATTCTCAACTTCTCTTCAGTTCTGGTTATTTATTAATGTATTGAGAAAAGATTAAGGGAAGCCAATATGAGGATTGCAAAATAGCAAAGAGTAAATAAAGAGTGGGATGATAGAAAGAATGCTAGAGTCCAAAGTCCTTGGTTCCAGCCCTAGCATTGCCATAAATTAGTCGTGTTTTCTCAGGGAAGTCATATCATGTCTTCAGCCCTCAGTTTCCTCCTCTTTAAAAACAGAGACTTGGATTCAAGAAGGTCTCTTCCATCTTTAACATTCCATGGTTCTAAATAAACCAAGTGAACATATCAGTTCACTGCTGGGCCAGAGGATTTCTGTTTCTAGACAGCCATGTACCAGGCTTTAAGATGAACCTTCTACCATGTGCTTTATACATATACTTTATACATACACTGTAATGTATTATTCAGCTTCGCCTTATAGCTACTAGGTGCAATTTCTAAGGTAAAGTCTGAGCATGGGCTAAGAGCACAAGTTCAGCAGCTTAATCAGACAAGTCTTCTCTAATTAAATTGATGAACTGTCTCAAGTAAGTAAATCCATTTAAACAATTTATTCACTGAGCACTTCACTTAAAGTGGTCCGATGACCCAGGCTTAACCAATGAAATTAAAGAATGCTCTCAGCTGTGTTTATGGTTCATGGAGCTGATGGTCAACTTTACTTAGGCCTTCTGAATTTTAATTAATCTAAGATAATAGTTTGAACATGTCTGGTTTATTATTGGGAGATAGAGACACATCGAAAGTCTCATGAGTATGATTTTGTGTGTGGTGTCCTGGAATTGAAAGTATCTGTTCTACATCATAGTCAAGGTTTCTGAAATAGCTTTGGAGGATGACCTTGTATTTAATATAGCACCACCACGAAATGAGAATAGCAATATTTGTCATTTAGCTTAGTGGTGCTAGGATGTCGGGAAATAACGGATCGTTAAAGTAAGGTAGAAGAACAAAACATCTCAGGATAAAAATCAGAATGAGATTAATTATAGACATTTATGTAGTGCTTTTTTTTGCTCATAAAATTTTGGGTGTGGCATATTATCTGACCCTCACCAGCCTGTGAGGTGTTCTGAGCATTTTTTCTGCCATTTTCCTGATGAAGAAACTGAGGTTTGAAGATTTTATGTGGGTTGCCTTTGGGCTCTTAGTAAAAATCAGGTGTTTTATTCAAACCAATTTCTTTTTAACTACAAACAAGCTCTGCTAAACACTTCAAAACACTACCTCTCAGAAGTATAACAGAAGGCATATTAGCTATAATTTGACCATGTTCCAACTCTCCACATTTAAGAGCAATTTTATTTAAAATATAAAGACAGTATAACATACACTGGTATGGATTTGGAACGGTCGGTTAGGTGCCAATTTGCACCAACTAAAAGATCCTCTGAGAGAGGAGGGCAAGGCTGGCTTTGACATATGTGGTCAAGAACTTATCCACTTGGCTCTAACAACCAATTCACAAGTACTTGGGGACTGTGTGCTACATTTCTATTACCATAGGGGATACCTGTCAGAAAGACAAAGGCCAATTACAAAATAGAAACATTAGAAGAGCAGAGCCTACATTCAGGGACAAATTCAAATTTGGCTGAGGCATGCCATTTAGCAAGGGAGAAAGAGGATGATAAGTGAACATTTGAAAAACAAATCTGAAACAATGAGCAGATTTGGGTAGCTAATTATAGATGATGAGAAATAAAGAATACTAAGGTTTTTTAAATGAAATTTTGACTAGGATTATTATATACACATGCTAATATGAGGGTCAAAAATACGCATTGGATAAAATCTCAGTAATAAAATAATTTCATTTGAAGGCTTATAAAAATGATCAAATGGGAGAAAAAGTTCCCTTTGTGTAAAGAGAGTGCACAGCCTCCCAGCAATTAGGAATTGGTTGATTGAACTTCCATACTATGTAAGATTCTTGACTGATTTGTTTAAATACATCCATCAATCTTCAAGAGCCTAGAGGACAGTGATATGTTTGGCAGCAGTAAAGGCAAACCATCAAATCACAGAATTTGGGAGTTAAAAGGGACCCTCCTTTAGGCCTTCTGGTCTAACATGTACCTGACCAAGAAGACTATCTTTTATATTTCTGACTAATCTTTTAAGTAAAGTATCATGACTTTCAGGAAAATGGTTAGGTCAAATTTTCTAGATCTCATGACCTCAACCTCTATTCAAAATGTGGTAAAATACTAATGAACAAAAGAAAAGGGGGAAATGTTTCCTGCGAAAAATCCAAACAAACAAACAAATAAAAAAGATATCACAGAAACTTTAAAAAGAAAACAGTAAAGACTCCATTATGAACCTTCCACTCTAGCCTTCTTCCCATTCCATCTATGGGATCATTCTGATGGTTGGCTATGGAGTCAAAGAAAGTTTGTTTTGACTTAGAGGTAAAGGTCCAATAGAGAGACCAAGAAAATGAACAAACAGACAGATCATGATTCAATGATGAAATATTGAGGAGTAGAGAATTCCAATACTTCTTCCTTTTGATCACTCTTTAACCCTTGACATTGTCAGTCACGTCCTTCTTGATAGTCTCTTCTTTCTATTTTTTTTTTGTATGACACTGCTCTCTCCACATCCCCTCCAACTTGTCTTACTCCTTTTCTAGCTCTCCATTCAGAGGAAAACTGTTAACTGGGGGTTTCCCTGATAATTCTGTCCTGAGCCCTCTTTTCCCTTTAATTCTTTCACTTGTTGTTACATCTCATAATGCAATAAAAATCTTAACTGATGAGGGAAATGTGAACAAAGGTCTCAGACTGAAATAGATGGTAAATAATTTAATCCTAAATAATGAATGGGAAATAAATGGGAAAAATCAAGAGGAAGAAAATGAGAAATTATGCTCCGAATCACTATAAATTCAGAAACTATTTTGAGGTTAGCCTAGCAAAGCACATTCAGGTCTATATACCCATAAAACACTCTTCATGGACATTAAGAAAGAATTGAAGAAACATTAATTGTTCCAGGTTAGAATGTCCCAATATAATAAAGGTGATTATAAAATCAAAACCAATCATCATACTTAAAGCTACACCAATTCATTTAAAAGAGGCTTACATTATGAAATTAGACAACAAGATAAGAATTCATTTGAATTACTAAAAGATCAAGGATGTTGAGAGAAATAATAATAAAAGAACAAATGAAGGAAGTAAAATTAATACTCAATCACCAACTATGTTATAAAGGAGTATTTGTCAAAGCTATCTGCCTCTAGCTTCAGAAAAGTAGATCAGTGGATCAGGATAGATGAAACATAGGTATACAAAACAGGGTAGATAAGTCACAGAAGTAATTGTATACAGTAGTGGCTCAATATTTCATAAACCCAAGAACACTGATGATTAGTGGAAAGGCTCAATTCAATAAAAGTTTCTTGGAAGACCGAATAGTGCTCTGGTAGATATGCATAACCTAAACATGAAAGATAAAAATTGTTGTTTAAAATAGAATTGACAGACTTTAAGATCTATATTTAAAGGAAAATTTCCTTACCGCAAAAGGGATAGAGGTCATTAAAAATGATAAAATAGCCATTTTAATAATATGAAATTAAAAATCAGTAAATCTGAAAAGAGATGTCAGATGAAGGGGAAAATATCAAAAATTTGTGATAAGATTGATAGCCATGATATTTAGGCAATGGGTATGTATTTATGACTACAAATTAATAACTCTCATAAGTGATCAAAAGCACTGGTAAGAGAATTGCAAATTCAAACAAGTCAAAATTCTCCCCTTGTAATTATCAAATTGGGAAAAATAATATACATACATACATACATATATATA
>NW_025381949.1:0-5639 GCF_016433145.1 Gracilinanus agilis | reverse complement strand
ATATATATATATATATATATATATATATATGTCTCTTATTTGTCCATAGTTGTTTGCATGTTGTCTTCTCCCGTAGACTTTGAGCTCTTCAAGTGTAGGGATTGTCTTTTGCTTTCCTTTGCATTCCTGGTACTTAGCACTGTCCTTGGCACAGTAGATGCTTAATAAATTTTTATTGACTGACTGAACCCAGTTCTCCCATGACTGTCCTTTGTGGTGTGGTGGACAAGCACTGGCATTAGAGGATCTGGGTTAAAATCCTATCCATGACAGTACCTAGAAGACCAGGGCAAGTCTTTTGGCCTCCGTGCGCCTGTTTTCTCAATTGCAAAATCAAGAAGTTGGACTAGAATGATTTCTGATATCCTTTCCATTTCTAAACCTACAATAAATCATAATTGCTACCATAATGAGGTTTCTAATTACAAGGGTTATAATTAGAGTAAAGCAACCTCACACCCTTCCGAGCTCCCATTTACAAATTTTCAACTACCTGAAGCAACTGAGTTTAGCACCTGGTTAACAAGAATAATTAGTTAAAGTAGGATTCTAGCTGATGATGCCCTTAACTCAATTGTCCCAAGGGCTAAGTGGCTAGTTACCATTCTGCTACTCACGATTTACTGTCTCAGTCACAGGATTGCAAACTCCTTGAGGGCAAGGATGGAGACTTTTTGTTTACTCTATGAAGCCAGACACTGAATAAATGTTGACTAATTGGACTACATCTTCCGGAACACAAACACACAATTACACATGAACACATACAGTATTCTCTTCTGTTTTGCATATATTAGTATTATCTTTCCACCCAGCCTCAAAGCAGTTAAATTGTAGAATGCCCTGATACTCCTCTCAGCAGAAATCACAAGGCTGATTTAATGGGGAAAAAACTCTGGCTAGACACAAGGACCCCTTGGTTGTTTTGTTTTTGTTTTGTTTTTTTCAGATTCTGTCTCTGCCACTAACCCAACTTTGTGGCCTTAGACAAAGTCCCTTCCCCATCAAGGCCTGCGTTTTGTCTCCTGTAAAATGAAGCTGCATTAGATGGTTTCTCTGGTTCCTTCCAGCATGCTTAAGAGGCAATAGAGAAGAGTGAAGACCCCGGGTTCAAAACACCTCGGGCAAAGCACAACCTCTCCAAGTCTTAGTTTCTCAATCTTTATAGAGATGTGACTAGAATAAATGACCTCTTGGGTCTCTTCCTACTCAAAATCTATGAGCTACAATAGAAAATGGATTAGCCCCAGGGTCATCAGAGAACTTGAGTTCAAATCCCACCTGTGATATAATCTGAGTAACCATAGCCAAGTTCTCTAGAACAATGATGTCTCTTCTATTGTGAAATGAAAAAATTGGCATAGATGGCTCCTGAGATTCCAGCCAACTGTAAATCTATGATGCTATTATCATGTCATCCTCCCTCTCATTTCAAACTACTCCCTGGCAAATGGCTCTTGGGGATGAGAGTTTGAGGAAAGATAATTAGGGCAGTTCTATAAAACAACTAATCCTATCTAGAAAAATAATCCTCGTTATCATCCTCAACAACACACACCCACTGACTACAATGGGTTAGGTAGATAGAGTGTGGATTCAGTAAAGTGGGGTGACAGGCAAGATATAACTCTGACTTAAAAAAACAGATTGAATAAAGCTGTATATATACACATATATACATAAGCGATAATATACTGCCCTTTGCATAATGAATACGGAGCAGCATTGACCCACCATCAAAAGGACAGCTTTTCAGTTGTTTTTCTAGGAGGGGAAAAAGCACAAAAGGAGTCACACACTCTCAGGAGTCCTCTTCCTACCCCCACTTTGTGATCAGTAGCATCAGTTGACCAATTAGTGCTAAAAACATACTCTGCAGTGGCAGAGGTAACCCAAGCTAACTTGCACTATGCTATAGGGCATGGAGTAATGAAACTTGGAATCAGGGGAAACTGGGTTCAAATTTCACCTCTGGGGGCAGCTGGGTAGCTCAGTGGAGTGAGAGTCAGGCCTAGAGACAGGAGGTCCTGGGTTCAAACCCGGCCTCAGCCACTTCCCAGCTGTGTGACCCTGGGCAAGTCACTTGACCCCCATTGCCCACCCTTACCAATCTTCCACCTATGAGACAATACACCGAAGTACAAGGGTTTAAAAAAAAAATTTCACCTCTGACTCTTACTAGCTAAGTGATCTGAGTGAGTTATTTAATCATTCTGTGCCTCGATGTCCTCATCTGTAGAATGGGGAGATAGTAACTGGAATGAGTACCTCACAGTGTTATTGAGACTTGCAGGAATCAATTAATACCCTAGCTAAACCCCAGGTGATGAACAGAACCAATCTCAGTGCCTTGGAAAAGACCTACCAAGAGACCTACAAAGATACATGGACAATGTAGTGTAGTCATAAGAATACTGGGGTGGAGGGTGGGGCAGGTGGGTAGCTCAGTGGATTGAGAGCCAGGCCTAGAGACGGGAGGTCCTAGGTTCAAACCCGGCCTCAGATACCTCCCAGCTGTGTGACCCTGGGCAAGTCACTTGACCCCCATTGCCTGACCCTTACCACTGTTCTGCCTTGGAACCAATGTACAGTATTGACTCCAAGATGGAAGATAAGGGTATATATGAGTAATATGAGTACTGGATCTAGGGTCTATGAATCTGGGTTTTTTTTTTCCTTTTTTCAATATGTTGATAATTGTAAGAATTGGTCCTCTACACCTTTCAAAATCATCTCAGCAAAAATCACACACTTATTTCGGAGTTGGCGGTTTACAAAGAACTTTCTTCACAACAACTCTTGGGCAGTGCAAGCAATGTTATACCCATTCTACAGATGAGAGAAGTAAAGGTTCCATGGTATATTCAAGGTATCACAAGTTAGGGCTAAGCTTCTACTGCCTCCAGCTCTAGGACTTTTTCTTTACATTCACATGGCATTCTCAAAACTCTGATATCTTCATGTCTTCTACAGGATTCTAATTGGTTCACTCTTTAGTTTATTAGGCTAATGTCAGGTCAGTAATAACCTGACATCTGAAATACTTGGAGCTTTTTCCAGGCTCCTGATATTTATCCCTATGGATCACAGTGTTTATCCTGAAAGGATATAATTTGGTATCATGGACAATTTGAAGTCAATCAATCCAATCTCCTTCATCCCTACTTGAGGATACAACCCCTGTGTTAAAAAAAAAATCATAGTATAGTAAAAAATACAGGGAATCTGGGATCTACTTCCTGATTCTATAAAGAACGCTAACACTGTTGGTTTTTATATTACAACTGCGATTCAACAGTATTTCATTAATGAACTAGGCCCTGGGACTTTTACTATCAAGTCACTGCTCTGGAGCCTGCCCTTCTCAGCTTCAAAGACTGAGGAGACTCATGCAAAAGTACTAGAGGTTTTCGTTTTCATGGTTAGACATGGGTTGGGTACCATGAAGTTTCAGCCTCAAGAAGATGACAGAAAACACCAACTCTGAGTGGCAGAAGATATTTCCAGAATACCCATGCATGGGATGCAACTGGATCAAAAAAAAAAAAAAAAGGTTATAAGGCAATGCTACAATTTCAACTTCATCGTGTCAAGAAAACAATGGGCCAAGGTATTGTGGTCAGTTCTAGAAAATGGGCCGGCAAACATCCAGAGGAAGATAAGCCAGAATATAGAATACATCCCCCATGTATTAGTCTGGTATTAGACTAGTCAAAAGAACTGGAGATCAGGGGCCTGGAGAAGAGAGTACTTTTAGAGAAATCCAATCACTGTCTCCAAATCAATTCAACAAACATTTCATAAGCAACTATTTAGGTGTAGAGCCCCTGGGCAAACATAGAGATAGATAGATAGATAGATAGATAGATAGATAGATAGATAGATAGATAGATANATAGAGATAGATAGATAGATAGATAGATAGATAGATAGATAGATAGATAGATAGATATAGACATAGACATAGACATAGACATAGACATAGACATAGACATAGACATAGATAGACATAAACATAGATGATGATATAGATATAGATATAGATATAGATATAGATATAGATATAGATATAGATATAGATATAGATATAGATATAGATATAGATATCTAAGGGGCTGTCGGGATGACTAGACTTGGCCCTCTGAGGCCAAGTTCAAGTTCAAGAAGGCTGATTTGTATTGAGGAGAAATTTTCTAATAATTTGAGCTGTCCAGAAGTCAAATGGGCTGGCTGATAAGCTAGTGAGTCCCCTGTCACTGGAAGACTTCAAACAAGATCACAGAAATGTCATAGTTAGAAGGGACTTCAGAGGCCATCTAGATCAACCCAAACACCCCTATCCAATAAATACTTATCCAGCCATCATTTGGAGATCTCCAGTGGGAAACCCATTCCCTCAAGAACAGCTCCTTAGATTTGCAAATAGCTCTACATGTCAAGGTTTTTTTTGTTTTGTTTTGTTTTACATTAAGTCTAAATTAGCCTCTTTGTAATAACTACCTCTTATTCCTAATATAGTCCTTTGGAGGTCAAACTGCACCTATCAAATCCCTCTTTTAGGTAAAAGTCTCTCAAATACAATTATCCTATTTTCAAATCTGGCCTCAGACACATCCTGGCACCTAGACAAGTCACTTAATCCCAGTTGCCTAGTGCTTCCCACTCTTTTGCCTTGGAACCATTTATACATTGATTCTAAGATGGAAGGTTAGGATTTAAAGAAATAAATAAATGAACCACTTTCAGAAAAATACTTCCATTTTCCCCACACATACACATACATTTGAATCTCTTCTGCACATACTTAGATAAGTACTTATATATGTGCACATTTTTTCCCCTTAGAATGTAGACCCTTTGAGGGCAGAGACTGCTTCATTTCATCTTTACAACAAAAAAAAGTTTGTCGATTGGCTGATATGGCAGGAAGTAGACTAAAGGACCTGTCCATTGTGTTGCAGAGGAGACTTATTTCAAATAGGAATGTAGACTAGACTCATAAGACCATGCATCTAGAAAAAACTGGAAAGAGCCTCAGAAGCTATTTAGTCCAACCTTTCCTTTCACAGTTGAGGAAACTGAGGCCCAGAAAAAGAAAATAGTTAACCCGAGGTCTAACAGGTAATAAGCAGTAGAGTTGGGCTTTGAACAACGAGCTGACTTCAGAGGCCCCCTCCTAGCTCTGAGAATCCAGGGTTCTTTCTCTCCATTTCTTCCACATTTCTCCCAGTTAGAATGTTTGCCATTTCTTCTTCCACATTCCCAACTGATCTTCCAGTGCGGAGCTCAAGGAAGGCCGAGGATCAGAGAATAAAATTTGGGAGGGCGGCCTTCAAAATGCCACCACTACCGAGAAGCCAGAGCCCTCTCCTTCAGGCCGAGGTCGGGGCCTACGCTCAACAACTGAGCCTTCATCTCTCTGTGCCCTGCTCTAATCTTCCTGGCAGACAGCCCTCAATGAAGAAAAGAAGTGACTTAGGAGGGGGAAGACATTCTAAATAATGATTAAGGCCCAAAAGCCAGATGCAGGGGGAGAGCAAGAGGGAAGATTGTTTTCGGTGGACCAAAAGGAAACTGTAAGAGAGGGGCAGCTTCCGTAGAATTTCCTAATCCATATGGTACTCACATATTGACCACTG
>NW_025381948.1:0-5897 GCF_016433145.1 Gracilinanus agilis | reverse complement strand
ATATATATATATATGTGTGTGTGTGTCTTTTTGTAAAATGATGCCTTCTTTAATGGAGCAAGGGAAAGGAGGGAGTTACTTGGTATTTTAATGTCAGAAGCAAATAAATAAAATTAAATTCTAATAAAGGAGCTATAAAGAAGTTATAGTCCCTCACCATTGGAGCAAGTGTCCTAATTGATCTAATCATGGATTTCTTGAATTTTGAAGTGATCAGAACAAACCATTTCTCTGTCATCTCTGTGACCATCTTCCTTCCAAAGGATTCAGTGATAATCTCTATATAAATCATTCCCAGATCTGTTTATGTAGCCCTCCTGTTTTCTAATTTCCAGTATGGCAGCATCAAATATCCATTAGACATATACAACTTGATATTCTTTAGGTATCTCACTCTCATATCCAAATCAAAAGTAATTATCTAATCCTAAACTCATCCCTCTTACTAAATTTCCTATTTCTAACAAGATCACCAGCCTCTTTTTACTCACTCATGTAAGGGTTAAAATAGTGGTTTTGACAAAGTAAGAGAGTAGCTTTTAATAACTGAAGTTTTAATGAGAATATAGTAGAGTTGTAAATTAATATTATCACTTTAAGACTGAGAAAAGAAAACTTCTAGCAGCTTTTAAGAATTAACAATTTAGTTTAATTAAAATAGAGAAAGTAAAAGAATATAGTAAAGGAGGGAAAGGTAAAAAAGAAGAAAGAGAGATTACTAATCTTATACTCTATAAATTTACCTAAAATTCCTAATAACTACCTCTAACTGTCTTCTGAAGACAACTTCTTGTCTGGCAAACACCAGGCCTAATATAACCCACTCTATCTATAAATGACTCACTAACTACCTCACTCCCTAAAATAATGGATAGCCACCACTCACTCACTCTTTCAATCAGTTTTCTATAGCAGCCAAACTGTCAATAGCCAACTGACAGCAGATCCTTGCCTATGAGACAGACTTCCTTCTCTCTAAAGATCCCAGAGGCAAAAAGTCCTTTAAAGGCTAGAGCCAAAAGCCCTCTCAGTAAACTCAGGCCCACCTTTATATTCCAGCAACTAAATGCCAACCCACACTACCAGCAACCAATCCCTAATGACTAATTCATGCCCAGCAGCCAACCGCCCCTAAACTGTCAGCCCTAACTTTCAGCAACTCCCTCACCAACTGTCAGCAACTGACTCTCCTCACTGTCAGCAACTGACAGCCTGCAACTGACACTGGCTCAGTGGGGGCTCCCCGGTTCCTACTTCCTGTCACTGTGCAGCCCACATTAATTTATTAATTAATAATGTTAATCCTTACACGTCTATATGGTAAGAGGACCTCCATTAAATTTAAGGTCCCCTGTTAAATTAAAGAAATTAAAGAATTCCTTTTTACACTTGGGTTAGTAACTTCAGAGTCATCCTTTATTTTTCAATATAGCTATTCATTTGAATATGTTCAATCAGTTGTTAAATCTTGTCAATTCTAACTCCAACTCTCCTAGTTCAGCCTTTTTAGGCCTTGATTGCCAGTTGCTCAAATTATCATAACAATTTCTTAATTGTATTTCCTTCTTCAAGTCCCCTCCTTCTCCACTCTGTCCTCAAGCCAGATGCCAAATTCATATTACCAGTGCAAAGTCTGAGCATATAACTCCCATCTTTTATGGTAGGTCTAGATAAGACTTGTTATGGAGAACCTTGTAATGTGAGAGGCCTGGTTTATTATTTTTTTAATGATAGCCTAAAGTCCTTCCTAGTTTCAAAATTCAGATTACTTTTGTGCTGCCTTCTTTTCATCTATACATTTTTGCTAAAGTAAATGCATCCATAATAGTGGGTAAGTAGAAATGAAGAGAGAAGAGAAATACCAAGAAATAAGAAATGTATATGCCGTGGTATGTTCTTTTGGGTAATGAAATTTAATATACTATAGGCCCATCCATATATAACACCTACCATATGCAAGATATTATACTAGTTACTGTGAGTATGTGGGCAATGCAAAAATGTGACATACTTCTTGCCTTTGTCCACTGACATCTATTTGGAGATGAGGCTAAGCACATGAAAACTGCATCAACAATGTAAAAGTTCTGCCATAGAAGACAACAATGCAAAAAATGTAATGTCTGTTAAATAATGAATGTCAAAATGAATGTTATCAACAAGTGCTTAGAGTTCAGAGGTCATTATGAACAGAACTGGGCCTTCATGGATGAAGTAGAACTTGAGATGTACCTTGAAGGAAGAATAGAATTTATATAGATGGGGAGAGAATTACTAGAGTGAATGTCATGAACATCTTACCAATGACAGATTATGAATAAAAATTAGAGTAAAGTATATCATCGGAAAGCTATGTGACCAGAATAACAAGATAAGTTGATCATGTAATGAGAGTGAAAAATAACAGATGGATGACTCCTGTGCTTTACTGGTATACACATGATATCAAGAGAATGCCCAGAAGACCCCAACATATTGGGGGACCCAACTGTGATGAACTTTTTACAGCATTGTTATGACACATCAGTGGGGATCATAGACACTTTAGATTATAGGCTTAAGTGAAGAATGACTATTATCTAGACTGAAACAGCTACTTCATTATTTCTTCTGACTGATCATAGAGCTAGCTTAGAGCTTAGACATCTTGCAAATGATGGCACCCTTAGCTGCTTTTGGTAGGTCACATTGGTGACAGTCATGATTTGGGATGACTGAGCAATTCCTCATTAGATGCTGAACTAGAGGAGCTGATGACTCAGTGAACCTTGAAAAAAGTAATGATTCCACCCCTGATTTTCTCTTCTCCTCTTCTCTTTGAGGTTATAGATATAGGGACCATTTCCAGTCTCTTCATTTTAAAGTATACAGAAAGGATAGCTTCTTCCACCCTCATCCCAGCCAAAGACATCTACTGTGAGGGTGACAATCCAGTTTCAAGTTGAAATATTAAAAATATAGTCCCAGTTCCACAAAATGTCTTACATTTAGATGAAGTTTTTAAAAAGAAGCATTTATTAAACTCATGGTAAGTGTGAAATACTTTACAAGCAGATCATTTGATCCTCATAATAGCCTGAGGTAGGTCCTATTGCTACCTCTATTTTACAGGTAAGAAAACTGAAGAAAGCAGGTTAAGTGACTTGTCCAGAGTCGCATAGCATATAAATGTCTGAGGATAAATTTGAATTAAATAATGATATTTCAATTAGATTTTCCTGACCCCAAGTCTAGCACTCTATCTATTGCATCACATAGATGTTTAAGTATCAACCTGCCAAGAAATATGTTTCTTTCAAATGGATGCTTTTGAGTATTTTATGTTTAGCAGTTCCTTAGAGTACAGGAAATAAATACATGTTCCATACATGATTTATAACGTATATTGAGTACATTCCTGATCTTCTCTATCCTCCTTGAAGATCTACTAAGCATTAGGCAAAATTTTCAACAAAAGAAGTTTATTTCCCCCCCTTAATGAGCAAGCCTAACCCCCATCTTATTAGAAGTTAGTATCTCCTAGATATAAACCCAAATCATGCTTATGGAGCTAGAACAGAAAGAGGTCCTTAATTTGCAGGGAAGCTAACTTCTTTGGATCCAGTGGCAGTGAACACACACACACACACACACACACACACACACACAAATTTACATATATATGATTTATATATCTTTATATTGATAGTGCAGATAGACCAGAATAGATCAACATGAAAAAGACTTTACTAGATTGCCTTTGGAAAATTGCAAAATATATTCATTGACTCCAAACATCTCCCTGTATCACAAACTCATATTTTCAATAATAACATTCTTCCTGTGACACTAAATGATTCCAAATATCTAGAAGAACAATGTATCAGGTTACCCAAAGGGCAATGGAGAGATGCCTAGAATATAAATTGGTGGCAGTAATTCAATTCAATCTGACATGCATATATTAATCACCTACTATAGTTCAGAGCACTATGCTAGGTACTAAAAAATACAAAAACAAAATTTAAGAGAATACTAGATGACCTCAAGTGACTTTTATATTATTGAAGGATAGATAATGATATGTGTGACAATTTGAGAAGGGAGAGACCAGTAGCACGTAGGGGTAACAGGGAAGATTGATTTTCTCTTAGAGGGGGCTCATGAATTAAGCCCAAGAAGGAAGCTAGGTATCCTTTTAAGTAGTAGTGAGGGGGAAGTGGGAGATAAATGCTGAGTTCTAGAAGCAAAATTAGAGTAGTTTGGCTAAAATATAGAGTGTATAAAAGGAAGTAATGTGAAAGAAACTTGCAACTGAGAAGTTCTACCATTGCCTTTCCAAAACTGGATCTAGTTACTCAGGGGCTCAGGAACTTTTGATACCACTCTTCCCAATTGCTACTATTTTTCAGACTGTCTCACCCTTATTGCCATTTCTGCTGATCATAGTGATGGTAATGGTTATACAGGTGCTCGGGGGAGATGTACCAGTAAAGAAATATCCAAGCATCTACCCACAGGGACCAAATTATACTCTCAGGTTTCTGCTATCCACCTTGTGTTCAGACAGCCCTGAATCTGTTTTATAAGCTTAGCAAAAGAGGGTAGCTCTGAACTGTAATAATCTGAGCCAACAAAACCATATCCCCTGCTGAGACTTAATCAATCCTCTTCAACGAGGTGTGAATTGGTTTGTCCTGCTCCTTACTACCTACTCAGTCAGTCTGTGGGGATTTGAAACAATCTCACCGTGAGAATGCTCACACCTAACTAGGGCTCATAATCAATATCCCAATCAATTGCTTATCCCTTTATCTTGGCCAAGTTGATCAAACTCTGTTGATTATTCCTCTAAACTCCTCCCACCTCAAGTTAAAAATTTGCAATCCCTTTAAGCCACTCCAGGGTGCCTTTCAGAACCTTGATCTGTATCCCCATTTCTGGATACCTCCTTGGGTACTGGAGAAGGCACTAAAGTCTTAGAAGTACTTTCCATACAGTATTTCTCTCTCTCTCTTTCTCTCTCTCTCTCTCTCTTTCTCTCTCTCTCTCTCTCTCTTTCTCTCTCTCTCTCTCTCTTTCACACACACACACACACACACACAAAATTGCTTTCTTTAATGCCTTATATTTTTCTCTGAGTAAACAATGTTGTCTTATACTTTCATCATGATTTTTGGATCCTTCAAAAATTAAAATTTTTTTGTGAGGACCCATAGATTGATCTGCTTCTTTTAGTACCCTGGTATATAATTGTTCACATCTGGTTTCTTGTATAAGAAGGTCTAGGGAATCACTGTTAGTGGACTTATTCTAAAGATATTCTTGATTGTAGATAACATTACATTGGTTGAATTGAGCCTTGAAACAGTATAGTCATAAGATCAACATTAATTCAGAGCACATTGCTCTAGATTCCCAAACAAGGAAAACATAGGGCTGCAGACAATATCCTCCTCATATTGTCATATATATTTGGAGAGAAATAGCTAAGGCATCTCCAAAAATTGGAAGGAGGAAGAGATTAAGAAGACTCATGTTTGGTCAATAGGCTCTGTGTTATTCCAAGGTGTTCACTGATTGCCATAGTGTTAAATAACCACAAATAATAATAATAGTAAAAGTAATAAAGATGATGATAAAAATTTAACATTATTATGGCCTGGTGCCTAGGCCTGTTGTCTTTTCATTTCCCATTTTAATGTACTCATCTGGATTTCTCAAAATATGCCCTTGACTGGGTACCTTTTTCCTTGTTCCCCCTTTGATCTATATTTTATATATTATCTTTTCTATTAGAATGTAAACTTCTGAGGGCATAGACTTTTTTTTTGCTTACATTTATTCACTTAGTTCAGTCCTTGGCATACTGTAAGTGCTTATATAATTTATTTGTACACATATATATATATATATAC
>NW_025381947.1:0-9796 GCF_016433145.1 Gracilinanus agilis | reverse complement strand
CCTGAGGAGTGTGTGTGTGAAAGAAGGACCCCAATGGGTCACAATAACTTTTCTTACCTGTGTGAATTTCTTGCAGAGCCCTAAGTTCTCAGGAAACATTTCCTCTGCCCCACAGCAGGGAGTTCTGTCCATACCCAGCCCATCCTGTTATCTCACAGTTCTGGCTGGCTAGGTTTGACCACTGGTAGACATGCACCATTGTACTACTCAGGATTAAAGCAAATTGTTCATTTTAGGGAGAGGGAGCGACTACCCACATAGATATCCCAGCATCTCCCAATGGCCTGCCAATTCTTGAGGCCAGAGATTGCCAACCTTTGCTACAATGCTATTGTTGTTCATTTGGTTGCAGGAAATCAGCTCCTTTCTCCTGCAAGAGCTGCATGGCATATATCCATCTTTATTAATTCAAAAGAATCGATTGTCCTTAAACTGTACATGCCGTTCTGTCATTGGAGGCACTCTCATGGGTCAGAAAACGAAGGTGGATTTAACTTTTCAGAGCAGGTGATGAAATGGAGGACTGTTTCTTCTTGTAAAGCAAAGTTTACCCTGTGGGGTCTGGCTCTGGGAAGCGTTCTTTGTTCTAAGTCCCATCACTGGGCTAAAACGTACGGTCACCAGTGATAAGCTAGTGATGGCATATCACAAACTGCCCCATCCATCTCTTCTTTTTGACCAACATAGAAATGAAAACTTAATGTCTGAATCTCCTCCGTCTCCTTTGTCCACACTCCCCATCTCTAACCCTGCAGGAACAGGTACCTCCACCTTCAGATTTGGCAGTCAGCGGGTCCAGGAGAACTAGGAACAAGGCAGTGGCACTAATGATGTTCACGCCTGTTCATTTTTTTTCCTCTGGAATTAATGTCACATGAATCAACTGCCCACAAAGCTTATATTCATGTAAGGGCTTAAGAGGTGTTATTTGAGCCAGATGCAGCCTGTGAGCAGCCCGAGACAAGGGAGTGTGGGGAGAGGGGAGGGGTGGGGCTTGGGGTAGGAAAAGAGAAAAACAAGGTCCTCATCAGCTAAGGTGTCATGGGAACTCGAGGAGATTGAACCCTGCAGCTTTTGCTCTGCTGCCCTGTCAAGCTTCCTCTGACAGGAGAAGCCAAGCAGGAGATTAACATGATGGAAGGTATACACCTTCAGTGCCTGGGCTTTGACTGCCCTGGCTGTGGGTAGCTCACCTCAACTGCTGTTAGAAAAGCCCCCACCCAGGTCCTGAGAGGTGGGGAAGACAGGAGAGAGAGAGAGAGAGAGAGAGAGAGAGAGAGAGAGAGAGAGAGAGAGAGAGAGACAGACAGACAGACAGACAGACAGACAGACAGACAGACAGACAGACACAGAGAGAGACAGACAGACAGAGAGAGACAGACAGACAGAGAGAGACAAAGAGACAGAGAGAGACAGACAGACAGACAGAGAGACAGACAGACAGAAAAAGANAAAGAGAGACAGACAGAGAGAGAGAGAGAGAGAGAGAGAGAGAGAGAGAGAGAGAGAGAGAGAGAGAAAGCTGATTAGATGGAGCAGGGTTCATTGGAAGCATCTGAAAACTTACAGGTGACCAGGAGGGGCCCTAAGATGCATGCAAGCTGAACTGCTGGCAGGCTTAGGAAGCTGGTGCATGCTTGGCTGAGAAGCCAAAGAAGGAACTGGGTGGTCTTTGTTTTATCCGGCACTAGCTGTTTGCAGGAGCAAGAGAGGAAGTTAAAATTAGCAGTATACTTTAAATGTGACATCTGTTGTTCCCTGCTGGTCTCCCTTGTTATAGACTGGCAAGACATCAAGGTTCCCCGGGCAGAATCCAGGGCTGTTGGACTCTTTGGACTGATTCAGACGTTTTGACTTTTGCCTCGGCCCCTCCCACCCCAACCCCCCTCTTTCCGCACCCTGTACCTTGGCAACAGCAGCTGGGGCACATCCCGTTTTTGGCATACCAGGAAATCCTGGTTCCTGGTATCACTGTATGCTTAGCAGTCAGTGACTTGCAAGACCAGCAGCCCAGGGAGACAGTGCACAGCCTCTGCTTCATCTCTATCATGCCTGGTAAACACAGAGCATGAATCATGAGGTCGGGCAACAGCCATCTTCTCCTTTTGGGGAAAAAGAATAAAAAGAGGGAATAAAAGGGAGGTCAGTGTCAGAGTCTCCTGCAAATGCAGAAGACTAGAAGAGTAATGAAACATCCTAGTTCTCAGCTAGGATGGAGGCAGTGAAGTTAGGCCTGGAGTTAGGAAGACCCAACTTCAATCCAGCTTTGGACACTTACTAGCTGCAGGACTCTAGGCAAGTCACCTCAAGTTCCTCAGCTGTAAAATGGGGATAAGTTTAGCACCCAAGTCCCAGGTTTGGTGTATTTGTAGGCCCTTAAGAAATGCCTATTCCTTCCTTCAAGATGGTACTGAGCCTTTCAGGACCAGAACTTACCTGATCCTACCAAGATCTGGAAGACCATGGCTCTAATCTGTTTGACCTTAGGCAAGTCATTTAATTGCCGTGTGCCTCAGTTTCCTTAACTACAGAGAGGTTGGACTGGGTGATTTCTGGTTCTGAATCATCCTGACAATTCCCATTTCTTTAGTAACACCAGGTACATTAAGAATTTGCCTTACAATAGTCTCAGTTTTAGGGAGAAGTTGGCTGGAAAATTCAGTTTAACCGATTAGCATTCTAGAGGTAAAGAAACCAACAATGAAAGAAATCAAGTGACTCAATCATTTAGTCAATCAATCAGTCAATCCATTACACAGACAGTAAATAAGAGGAGCTGGGATTCACCTCTCCACACTGTATTAGACTGGTAATCTGACCTCCCCAATTGCTAACGTTCTTCCCACTCCAGAAACTACTCAGTATTCACTTGGTATATATTTAATATTTACTTATCTGGGCATTGTGTTATTATCACCTCTAGCAGATGGCAGGGATTTTTGATTTTTGTCTTTATAGCATCTATCTCTGTGCCTGGCCCAGAGCAGATACTTAAGGCATATTTATGCAACTGAACTGAATTTGGGGGGTCCCCAAATTGATTTATAACTGTGCAAGTACCTGAATGTGACTGAATGTGGGCATTCTCCAGAGCCTCAAAAAAAAATGGGACTGTAGCCACCATACCCATCATTCACTGTTCTCTCTATGCTTCCTTAGGTCAGAGCCAGGGAAACATTCTGTAATTGGTAGAGAAGACACTGGGGAAAAGATGTATGGTAAGTAAATACATTGCTGGGGCATCATTAGGGAAGATGAGCAAGAATAGGGTTCCACTAAACCTTTGTTCAAAATGAAGAAAATGTTCCTGGAAAGGTGTATGAGACAGGTAAAAGAGGGCTGAGGCTCTCCTGCTTGATTCTTGTTCTCTCTCCTAGATCTTTGATGCTCAGGATATGATCCTATAATTTGGTGACCTTTGTTTCTGAAAGGGTTAGGGATAAAGAGAAATTCAATGAATAATTTGGAAATAGGTCTTGATCAATGGCACATGTAAGATCCAGTGGAATTGCTTGTTGGCTACGGGAGGGAGTTGGGAGGAGGGGAGGAAAAGCACGTGAATCATGTAACCATGGAAAAATATTCTAAATCATTTAAATAAATAAATAAACAATTAAAAAAATAGAAATTCACCGAGTGGCTCAGAGAATTGCTGTGTCTCTGACAGCAGGTACTACTTATTATAACCTCTGACTAGGTTCAAAGGTCTTTGAATCTACCTTGGAGTCTTTTTTTTAATAAACTTTACCTTCTGTCTTAGAATTGATACTAAGTATGAGTTCCAATGCAGAGGAGTGGTGAGAGCTAGGCAATTGGAGTTGAGTGACTTGCCCAGGGCCATACCACTAAGAAGTATCTGAAGTCATATCTTAACCCAAGACCTCCCATCTCTGGGGCCTTATTCCCTCTCTGGTGGATTTTTTTTTTTTAATGCTCCATCTTGTAAGATTTTTTTTTTTTCAGTGAGATACAGTTTGTTTCATTGAAAATTTTTTCTTGATAGTGGGTTTTTATCTTCTTTTGGACAATGATTTCAGTATTTGAGATTTAACAAATCACCAGGGTCAGGACTTTTGGCCTATCAGATGACTTGATTAGTCAACTCCCTTCCGTGCACCTGATAAAAGACCTCCCAAACATTGGAGGAGCAGCAGTAAGGCCCCAACCAAAAAAGAAGATGCACCGAATCTACTGTATTTATCAGTGGTTTGCAAAAGCAGAAATATTTATTTTATGAGAACATTTTTCTGACTCATGCTTGCCAAGGGATTAAAAAAAATTTTAGTTGCCATCCAAAGAGATGGTAAATATTTGGATATCATGAAAAAATTTATAAATATAAATGCACTGTATGTTGTGACTTTTTTTCTTAAATGAAGATATTTTAGGTTTTGTTTATTCTTCTTGATCTGCATCCTCTTGACTGTACATCATTCGTTTTAGAAGGGTCCACTATCTTTGATATTTCCCACTTCGTGTTTTCCCTCGCTGATTATTGTTCAGCTTATCAGTAAATTATTTGCTGCATCTTTGCATTCACATTCCCCTTCGGTGCCCATAGGAAAGTCCCCATGACCCACTTTTTGTTCAGTGGTTTTCCATTCTTTTATAATCTACCACCGTGACCTTGAGATGCAGGGAAACAGTGTGGGCAGTCCTTTTCCCCCATGTGGGGCCCTGTGAAGCTGACTCTCCTGTCTGGGTACCTCGTCCATAGCAGGGGAGGTAGGTAAGGCAGAATCTTGTTAGTGGAGGCTTTCTGTAGAGGATACTGGAATCTGCTGCTGGTCATGAGACTTGCTGGCTTGTGTGCTGAGTCAGCTCTGATGGGAGGACCACTGGAAATGGCCTCATATGGGCACAGGAAGCTCTGGGTCTCTGTGAGAGCCAAGGCAGCGTTGAAAAATATGCCTGCTAGAGGACACAGAAGAGGGTGTCCATTGGGGCTGGACCATGTCTTTTAAAATAGATTAGTGGAAAAACCCTCCAACTTCTCAATAATAAAGCACAGAGTAGCTATCATCCAAAGGGATAATAAATACATGGTTCTCATTAAACGTTGTTTTTTTAGGGCACAGTCCAGAGTGAGTGTGACAGGATTGGTTCTTAAATGAAAATACCCCTGGTAGAAAAGAAATGTCAACATCCAGGAAAGCAGGAGAGGAGAAATGAGGAGAGGTACAGAAGTGAAGATTCAAAGAAGAAAAGCAGAAATTGTGTCAGCAACAGGAGAGTTAGGCTTTACTTTTGTCCCCTAATTCCTTCTCTTTTCTTAGCTCCTGTCCCTATTCTTTTTCTCCATCTTTTGCTTTGGCAGACACATCTGCCATAGCTTATTTCATCAGATGAAATGAAGGGGAAATCTGATTTGTGCCTAATTGGACTTAGAGTAGGCAATTAGGGTTAAGCTGACATGAGGGAAATAGCAGGCCTTGGGATTTTTTGTGCTTGTTCATCATGTTGCTGGGAAGATTTTAGAATTGAAATGGTTGTAATTCTGGCATGTGCCTTCAGACACCACGATAAGCGAGGATGCTTGCTGTCTGGAAATCACCAAAACAGGCACTATAGCTTTAAGAAGGATTAAAAAAAAAATCTCTCCTAAATAAACACATTAAATCATCAGTGCACAGAGTGACCTCCTCCATCTCTGCTTCTCCCTCTACCTGTAAGACTCCATGTTCTGCGTGGAGGCAATCATTCACAGATGATGAGAGTTGGAAACGATCTCTGGGGTATTGCAGACCAACTCTTTCACCAAGCAATGTTTTTTTCCCCTTTATAGCAGCTGTTTAGTATATTACCTTTTAAGCACTTGCAGTTTGGCTACGTTTCTACTACCCATCTTTGGTCAGAGCTTTGGGGCCTCTCCTTTAAATATGTTTGTATTAAAAGTAAGAATGATGACTAAAAATGGATGCTTATATCTTGAAGTAGAAATACATACCACTATATATGTGCCTATTTATTCGTAAGTGTGCAAGCTTTGAAATTCTCACTCTTAGGCTATTCTTGGACTGTACAACTCCCTCAGACCATTTCTTTTGTTTTTGCTCCTCCTTTGTGAAAGCAACACTCATTTAGGTTTCCATTCAGTGATGCCTAATGGCTTTGTAGAAATGCATATGGATATACAAATTCTTGTCTTCTAGTAGTATTCTATAGAGCCAGGAAAATAGAGCTTGTGCCTAAGAGACTGTGAAATGAAAAGTATGAGGATGTAGGTAGCAGAAAGGTCAGAGCATGGAATCCCCAAATCTAAAATGGTAGTAGTGAGGCATCTGACTTTTAAGATGTCCACTTGATAGTCTCAGCATTGTACATGTGGAGGTAAATATTGTTGTTGTTTTTCATCCTTCATTTTGAAGATAACCAGTGATATGGGAGGATAGAATCGGATTTAAGCCAGGCAGAGTTGAACAAAAGCCTTCAGTCACACTCTGTCTTCTTGTCATCTAAGTCCAGTAACAGGACAAAAGTCGGAATGACTGGTGATGGTCCAGGATGCAGTGGGTGACCTTGACATCTTCAATGTCTGACCTCTGCACAGCATCTGCTTTACTTATTTTGAGAGCCGCTGGAAAAAATTGTTCTCATCTACCCATTTCACTGGGGAAAGTATTCAGACATTTGGGGTGGACATTCCCCTAACTGACCAACAGGGTTGAGATGGGTCAGTTACCCTCAATCTGGTTTAGCTCATCTGCCAAGATAGTTTTCCTGGGGTATGGCTACTGCATGTGCTACAGCTTCTTGGAGCCACAGGTGAGAGTTGGGGGAAGGATGGATGAGCAACCCTGAAGAGGTTTTGGTAATTTCTCACACTAGAGGTGCTAGTCTTTCCTGAGCACTCTATCCATTCTGGAGATGGATATTTAGGTGGTGGATCAATGATTTCTGAATCCTTTCCTTCATTCATCCCATTTTGGATTGTTCAGTGTGTCAATGCTGCACCTGAGATGTGTGGAGCAGTTATGAGCCTCTTTCAAACTGTAGTCTTGAGTTCTTACTCTTTTTCTGAGTGCTGAGGTTAGACTATGTCTTTCCAGAAAGCTGGGTAAAATCTCATAGTTAAGGGGCAGCAAGGTATGATGGAAGGAATGCTAGAATGGGAATCGGGTTTGAGTCCCGACCCCTCCATTTACTAGCTGTACATCATGGACAAATTACTTCACTCCTCTGTATTTCCAGTTTTCTCACCTGCAAAACAAGCATACTAATATTTAAACTATCTACCGCATACGGTTACTGGAAGGAAAGTACTTTATAAGTTGTAAGTCATGGTATAAACGTGAACTTTTTAATTATTCAGTTGTGTCCAATTTCATGACCTCATTTGAGGTTTTCTTGGTAAAGATAAGAAAGTCATTTGCTATTTCCTTCTCCAACTCATTTTACAGATGAGGAAATTGAGGCAAATAGAATAAAGTGACTTGCCTAGGGTCCCACACAAATGTGTCTGATGTGACATTTGAACTCAGGTCTACCTTGATTCTAGGTATGGCTCTCTGTCCACTGAACCACCTAGTTGCCAAACAATTATTATTGTTATTGTTACTATGACTCTTGGGTCAGCACTTGGCTGCTGAAGTCACTACAGAAGTGTCTAAGGACTAGAGATTTTTATTCTTTTGTAGCATCTTTGGAGATATGTTGTCAAGAGTCTGCCTTCTTTCATTCCAATTCTTGTAGGACAATTGGAGGATGATACTCCACCCCCCTCCCCCATACCCCTATATGCCCCAGCTTCAAAAAGAGGAAGACCAGCATTTTTCATCACTCAGTTGTTTACTCAACTTCTTTACCATGTAACCCTGCCTCATTGCCATGAAGGACCCAGGCACAAATGCAGGAATTTTCTCATTCTCTTGGTTCCTAACCTTAAACCAAGAGATCTAGGTATGCTATGCATTCTCTAGGATACTGAGACTAACACCCAACTTATAAGAACACAGTTCCCAATATTATGTAGCAATCTGGTAGTACCAGATATATATGAAAATCCCTAGACTCATTTAACAGTTCCAGAAATGAAGACTCTTTTGGCAAAGTGTTGTTTCTTTTCTCATTGTTTCTACCACATTCTCTCTTGGGCCACTGTTCAAGGTGTGTATGGGAGCTACAGCAATATTCTCTCCCTCTTTATCTCTCCAACTTTAATTGTTTTTCCTGGTATTCCAAGCCCTTTAGCAATGCCCACCATTTTCTGAATCAAGTGAGGATAAAACTCTCTCATTGGGCAAGATGGGGCAAAACTCTCTAGAGTCCATCTCTTCCTTTTTGTCTCCCACTCCTTCTCTCCCCCAATTCCATTCCTTAAACCCCTCCCCAATTTCTCTCTGTCATCAGCCCCATGGAATCCTAGGATTTAGAGTTGGAAAGAGATAGTAAAGGTCATCTCTACCTGCTCATAAATTGGGAATGACTAAATAAATTATGGTAGATTGTACTGTAAGAAGTAACAACCATAATGAATACAGAGAAGTATACAAATATATGTGAATATTGATATGAAGTAAAATAAGCAGAGCCAAGAAAACAATATGCACAATGACTATAACAATGGAAACTGAAATAAAAACCATCAGAAAACAATTGAAACTGAGCATTGTGAAATTTTAAAGCTCAATCTTGGCTCTGAAGAAGAGATATGAGAAGATGCCTCTTTCTTCTCTTGCTTTGCAGAAGTTGGGGTACACAGATGTAGAATATTATATAGTCCAGATTTTTTTCTTATGTGTTGATTAATTTTGATGACTTTTTTCTTTTTCTTTTAAAAAATAATTTGTTTTGGGGGTAGTTGGGTGGCTCAGAGGATTGAGAGCCAGGCCCAGAGATGGGAGGTCATAGGTTAAAATCTGGCCTTAGACACTTCCTGGCTGTGTGACCCTGGTCAAGTCATTTGACCCCCATTGCTTAGCCCTTACCACTTTTCTGCCTTGGAACCAATACCTAGTATCGATTCTAAGACAGAAGGCAAGGGTTTTAAAAAAATAATTTGTTTTCCTAGCTCTATGACCCTGGGCAAATCACAACCCAAATTGCCTAGAATTTGCCACTCTTCTCTCTTAGATTTGATTCTAAGCCAGAAAGGAAGGGTTTAAAAAAATTATTTTTTGCTACAGGAATGGCTATGGAGAGAAAAAAATAGGTGATGTAAAAACAAAAAATGTCAATAACAGTATATATGTATCAAAATGCACATATATACATATATTTATATACACACATATATTTATATATTTTAAAGTAGTCGAATCTCTCATTTGATAGATAAGAAATTGAGGTCTATAGGTAATACATAAGAGTTAAAATTTGATCCCAGTTCTACCAATTTTAAATCTACTGTTTTTTCTACTGTGTAATCTTCCTACTTCCATAATTGCTTTTTGTTATCTCTAGTGATTCAAATAGGGGAAAGTGGAGAAAGTACAAGCTATTCCAGCACGTTGTATAACTATAAACTTCCCTGCATGCTGTGTTTAAAGGTTTGACTACATTATTCTATTCTCCACAAGTCTTCAGATCAAAACTTGTCATCAAATAGCCTTGATCTGTTTGCACTCATGCAAACTCATCCATGATCTGTTTGCACTCATACACTCATCCATGATGCACCTCATTGAACTAGACTTGCCTTCTTGCTGTCTGCCTCTTCTTTTCATTCTTTCTTCCAAGAACAGGTGCATAGAATAATCTCACAACTCAGAATTATAGTCATAAGTTTAGAAAAGACCTTTATGGGGGCAGCTAGGAGGTTCAGTGGATAGACAACTAGGTCTAGAAATAGGAAGAC
>NW_025381946.1:849-2744 GCF_016433145.1 Gracilinanus agilis | reverse complement strand
CTGATGTTGACTACATTGTTTTTGTTTGTACAAAAGCTTTTTAGTTTAATATAATCAAAACCATTTAATTTACATTTTGTAATTTTCTCTAACTCTTGCTTGGTTTTAAATTCTTTCCTTTCCCAGAGATCTGACAAGTATACTATTTTGTGTTCACTTAACTTATTTATAGTTTCCCTCTTTATATTCAAGTCGTTCACCCATTCTGAATTTATCTTGGTGTAGGGTGTGAGATGCTGATCTAAACCGAATCTCTCCCATATTGTTTTCCAAATTTCCCAGCAGTTTTTATCAAATAGTGGATTCATGTCCCAAAAGTTGGGCTCTTTGGGTTTATCATACACTGTCTTGCTGATGTCATTTACCCCAAGTCTATTCCACTGATCCTCCCTTCTGTCTCTTGGTCAGTACCATACTGTTTTGATGACCGCTGCTTTATAGTATAGTTTAATATCTGGTACTGCTAGGCCCCCTTCCTTCACATTTTTCTTCATTATTTCCCTTGATAGTCTTGATCTTTTGTTATTCCAAATGAAATTTGTTATACTTTTTCCTAATACAGTAAAGAAGTTTTTTGGTAATTTGATAGGTATGGTGCTAAATAGGTAAATTAATTTGGGTAGAATGGTCATTTTTATTATGTTATCTCGTCCTACCAATGAGCAATCAATGGCTTTCCAATTGTTGAGATTCAGTTTTATTTGTTTGGAAAGTGTTTTGTAGTTGTTTTCGTATAATTGCTGTGTTTGTTTTGGTAGATAGATTCCCAAGTATTTTATATTGTCTAGGGTGATTTTAAATGGTGTTTCTCTTTCTACCTCTTGCTGCTCTAATGTGTTGGAGACATATAGAAATGCTGATGATTTATGTGCATTTATTTTGTATCCTGCAACTTTGCTAAAGTTGTTGATTATTTCTACAAGCTTCTTAGTTGATTCTCTAAGATTTTTTAAGTAGACCATCATATCATCTGCAAAGAGTGATAGCTTAGTCTCCTCCTTGCCCACTTTGATACCCTCAATTTCTTTTACTTCTCTAATTGCTACTGCTAGTGTTTCTAGTACTGTGTTGAATAGTAGAGGTGATAATGGGCATCCTTGTTTCACTCCTGATCTTATTGGGAAGGCTTCTAATTTATCCCCATTGCATATGATGTTTGTTGATGGTTTTAGGTATATACTGTTTATTATTTTTAGGAAAGGTCCTTCTATTCCTATACTTTTCAGTGTTTTTAATAGGAATGGATGCTGTATTTTGTCAAAGGCTTTTTTAGCATCTATTGAGATAATCATGTGATTTTTGTTTGTTAGATTGTTGATATGGTCAGTTATGTGGATGGTTTTCCTAATGTTGAACTATCCTTGCATTCCTGGTATAAATCCCACCTGATCATGGTGGATGATCTTCTTAATTACTTGCTGGAGTCTCTTTGCTAATATTCTATTTAAGATTTTTGCATCTATGTTCATTAGGGAGATTGGTCTATAGTTTTCTTTCTCTGTTTTTGATCTACCAGGCTTTGGAATCAGTACCATATTTGTGTCATAAAAGGAATTTGGTAGGACTCCTTCTTTGCTTATCATATCAAATAATTTGTATAGTATTGGGATTAGTTGCTCTTTGAATGTCTGATAGAATTCACTTGTGAATCCATCAGGCCCTGGCGATTTTTTCTTAGGGAGTTCTTTGATGGCTTGTTCAATTTCTTTTTCTGATATGGGATTATTTAGGTATTCTATTTCTTCTGCTGTTAATCTAGGCAATTTATATTTTTGTAAATATTCATCCATATCTCCTAAATTGTTATATTTATTGCCATATAATTGGGCAAAATAGTTTTTAATGATTGCCTTAATTTCCTCTTCATTAGAGGTGAGGTTTCCCTTTTCATCTTT
>NW_025381946.1:0-750 GCF_016433145.1 Gracilinanus agilis | reverse complement strand
TTATATTTTTGTAAATATTCATCCATATCTCCTAAATTGTTATATTTATTGCCATATAATTGGGCAAAATAGTTTTTAATGATTGCCTTAATTTCCTCTTCATTAGAGGTGAGGTCTCCCATTTCATCTTTGATACTGTCAATTTGGTTTTCTTCTTTCCTTTTTTTTATTAGATTGACCAGTACTTTGTCTATTTTATCTGTTTTTTCAAAATACCAGCTTCTAGTCTTATTTATTAATTCAATAGTTCTTTTACTTTTGATTTTATTAATTTCTCCCTTGATTTTTAGTGTTTCTAATTTAGTTTTCATCTGGGGATTTTTAATTTGCTCGCTTTCTAGTTTTTTGAGTTGCATGCCCAATTCATTAATCTCTGCCCTCCTTAATTTGTTAATATATGCACTCAAGGATATAAATTTCCTCCTGAGTACTGCCTTGGCTGCATCCCACAGAGTCTGGTAGGATGTCTCATCATTGTCATTCTCTTCAATGAAATTGTTGATTGTTTCTATGATTTCTTCTTTGACTAATTAGTTTTAGAGAATCATATTGTTTAATTTCCACTTGGTTTTTGATTTGCCTGTCCTAGTGCCCTCACTAATTATTATTTTTATTGCATTATGATCTGAGAAGGTTATATTTATTATTTCTTCTCTTTTGCATTTGTTTGCAATGTTTCTATACTCTATTACATGGTCAATCTTTGTGAATGTACCATGTGCAGCTGAAAAGAAGGTGTATTCCTTTTTA
>NW_025381945.1:1146-9330 GCF_016433145.1 Gracilinanus agilis | reverse complement strand
CCAACTTGGGAAACACTATTGATTATCTATTACTGTTTATAGATTGAGTAAACTCTGAGAAGACCTAAGAAAACCTGGTCTTTGGTTTGGACTCTGAGTCTGTTAAAGCTCAGAGTCCTAACTTGATTCTTGTTGAGACTCAACCAGCTAGCTTTTGTTATTTTTATAACTTGGAGGTGAAGTTAAGACTTATAAGGATAATAGTGGTAGTTTTATTTAGAATAGTATAAATTTGGGTTAATTAGATCAGGGAGGATTAGTGTATCCTGTGAAACACAGGAGAAGCTGTTCCTTGCGGAACCAGAGAGTTTTATTTGGGTGGAGTTAGAATCCCTTAGAATTAGAAATCCTTTTTATCCTTATATATTTTAAATAAATAGTTTATTTTTCCATAACAAGAGTCTCTTTAGCGTTCCTTACACCTGGCCCTGAAGGGAAGTTCAACTATGAGCTTTGCTTCACTTTATCACTGAAGATACTTTTGATTACACATATCAAAAGTATCTGAAACAATTATGAACCTTTATTTTTTTGTCCTTTAATTTTGTAGCTCACCCACTAAATTATTTTTATAAAACTGAAGTATATTTTTTCACTTTATTTTTCTTGCCCTTTTTTTTGGCAGGTGGGGGGATGGGCAGACACATGGCTAATGTGAAAATGTTCTCATTGACTTCATATATGTAATGGGTATCACATGGATAGAGAAAGGAAAGAATTTGGAACTAAAAAAATTATCATTGTAAAAAGAAAGTAATAACCAACATTTATATAGGGCTTACTATTTGTTAGACACTATGCAAAGCACTTTACAATTATTATTTCAAATTATCCTCATAACAATCCTGGGAGTTAGGTACTATTATTACCTCCATTTTACAGATGAGTAAACTGAAGTGTATAGCAATTAAGTAACACAACTACTAAGTGCAAGGGGTTAAATTTGAACTTGGGTCTTCCAGACTTCAAGCTTGGTATTCTAACCATTGTACCCTCTAACTGTCTTCTTTGTATTACATTATTACTAGTCTTCGATTTTAGTCTGGATCTGTGATTTCATCAGAGAAGTTCTAAGGGAAGAAACCTTTGCTAATACATATCTACAACTGTTTTGCAATTCACCATCTCAGACCTAGATCATTAAAAGGTTAAATCACTAATCCCAGATCACATCAATATGTGTCAGAGGAGACTTGAACCTAGGTCTCCTGACTGAAGTCAAGAAATTCTCTATCTGCTAGGCTGCTTCTTATTAGTCTTTCATTACAAGGATCATATCTACTTGAATTACTTAGAACTTATTAATTAGAATTACAAGATTTTAGAATTGGAAAAGTCTAGTTAAAAATCTTTTAATCTAACCTCCTTATTTTAT
Organism: Gracilinanus agilis; assembly: GCF_016433145.1. Lineage (NCBI taxonomy): Eukaryota > Metazoa > Chordata > Mammalia > Didelphimorphia > Didelphidae > Gracilinanus > Gracilinanus agilis. The sequence goes on along the minus strand of NW_025381945.1, from coordinate 7,955 downwards.
GGATGAGGAAACCAGAAATGAAATGATTTTTCCCAACAGATACTTATGGCTGAGCCTCAATATCTTGACCTCTGATTCAGTGGTTGTCCTGTAGCTGTGTCATATGAGGTGCAAGAAGGCCACCTTTTCCATTTTTTAAAAATACTATATAAGTATCATTTTTAGTATTATTCTAGCACCCTGGCTTCCTTAATTAGGACTATGACCATTTTTTTGGGTCACAGATTATCCATATTTCACAAAAATACTTAAATTACTATTAAAACAATATTTAATGATAACTTTTTTAAAGAAAAGGAATATCTACACACAAAATTCTAGCCACTTAAATCAATCTAATATGTAAACTGTGTTGCCTTTATTATAAAAAGTTAAGAAATACTTACCTGTTCATAAAAGTAGAGTGCTCTTTCAAAGTTCTTTAGCCCCGTGTAGATCATTCCACCATAGTAGTAGTAACATAAAAAGTGCTTTGCATCATAAGCCCCATTCTCCTTACAGATGTCCATCATATCCACATCCAGATAGGGGAGGGCAGGCTTAAAGCATTTTGCCAATAAACAAAGCTATAAGAAAATATCAGAGCATAATTAACTTGAATAAAAGCAGTAATTTCACAGATTTAAGGAATTTTTCTGGGGAGAAGTAATGTAATTTGTCTAAATTTATATTCATCTTATTTTTAACAAGCTAAACTTAAAGGGGAAAGTACATTATTCTCTTAGTTTATAGATTTTTTTATTTAAACATTTTTTTCAATGACAAGTAAACAAATTTTAATATTCAAATTTTAAATTCTTGAGTTCCAAATTCTTTCTCTCCCTCCCTTATTGAGAAGGCAAGCAATCTGATATTGGTTATACATGGAGTACATTATTCTTTTAACTACTCACAAGAAAATGACATTACTCAGTCAATCTGTTATCAAGATGGATAATTAACATGTAAAACCCAGTGGAATTGCATGTTGGCTATAGGAGGAGGGGGGTTTGGGGGAGAGGGCAAGAACATGAATCATGTAACCATGGGGAAATATTAAAAAAAAGATTAACCTATTATCTCATGGATCAATTTATTTCACTTTTGGATAACTGCTAAGATTTCTCATCCTTCCTTTCATCAAGCCCATTTCTACCTCACTGAAACTATTCTATTTATAGTTCTACACTCTTGAGGAAAGTAAAATTTGATCCTTCTTCCACAGAACAGCCCTTCAAAACTTGAAGTCTTGCTTTGAATAAGTAGTTGACTTTGGAGTCAAGAAGACCTGGGTTAAAGTCTTGCCCATGATATATTAGTGTTGTGACCCAGAATGAGTCACAAATTTCTCAGGGCCCCCAGGCAATAAGAATTAAGGTACACAGGCCAGTTAGCTAGGTGGCATAGTGAATAGTCAGGCCTAGAATTGGGAGGTATGTCATGGGTTCAAATCTAGCCTCAGATACTTCGGCTGAATGACCCTGGGCAAGTCACTTAATCCTAATTGTCTAGAATTTACTGCTTTTCTGCCTTGGAACCAATACTTAATTAAGGCAGAAGGTAAGAGTTTTTAAAAATGAAATGAAAAAAGAGAATATAAGCTACAAATGACCTGTTTGTTTGCACTGGTAGAAGGAGTTTCCACATCAGGAGATCTCTACATCACCATTCTTGTGCTCATCACCACCCCCAGCTCATTAAGAACTTTTGGCACTTGTTATAAGATCATGACACTTTTCTGCATTCTCCATTACCTGCTTTGGAGTCCCTACATATATCCTTTAAAGTACAAATTGGCTAATGAGTTTCCTAAGTATCAACTTACATCAGTTTCTTTTGAGAGCTCTCCTTTTCCTTCATCACCCAAAAAATTTGTCATCAAAATTTTGTGTGAGAACTCTTCATCCCTACGGGGCCGATTTCCCTGTAAGATTTTGGGCCCTGGGATTCTAGTGTTCCCTCTCTCCGGACTCTGAAGTCCATTCTCTCCAACACTTAAGGTTATGTATCAGATTATGCCTCACTCTCCTCTTTTCCTCTAACTTTTGAGATGGAGTGGTCACCTCTTCTAAAGATTCCTATGATTTTTCCTTCAGTAACCAGTTTGCTCCCTTGCTGGACAAAAATCAGGTCCAGAATGATATTTTCCCTTGATACTTCTTTCATCTTCTGAAGAATTAAATTATCAGTAAGGTTGGCCACAAATACATCAGCTGCTCAGATTTGGAAAAGAAAAGAATTCTAGCATACATGGGATATCATAGCTATGATGGCGAACCTATAGCACATGTGCCAAGAAGGACATGCAGAGCCCTCTCTATGGACATGCCTGTTGTAGCCTGCCAGAGTTTGTTACTAGAAAGCCAGAGGGACTCAGGGCAGAGCTGTTCCCCTCCCCCTCTCCATGCACCTGAAGATATTCCTCACTTTCTCACCCCTCTGCCCAGCAGCCCAATGGGAATATCTCCTCCCTTCCCTGTCTAGGGTAAGGGGAGGGAAGGGAGAATGGTGGGGGGTGAGGGGGAGGGAGGATTTGAGGGCAGTCCCAGCACTTGGGTAGGGGCAGGGCCAAGCACTCCATCTCTTAAAGGTTCACCATCACTGGTCTACAGAATATTACATTCACAATATGACCTCATTTGTTTCTTCAATTTATTCTAACCCAACTATTGTCCTACCATGCTTCTGGATTTTCTCACAGGAATATAATCTTTTAATATATTATCCTAGTTTGTTGCCTATTTTATTACCTCTGCAACAAAGTATACAATTCCTTGGCTACACTCTAGTCAAGTCCCACCCTGCCAAGTTTCAGTGAAAATCGACATGAAATGAAGATTACTTCATTATGTGAAAATCTCTAGTTTATCTGTACTTTAAAACCATAGTTTCAATTGCTGGTTGTGCTTTTTAATCGTTTCCTATGAACTAATGGGCTAACATTCACCTTCCTATGTTTTGTTTGCTAACTCTCCTTTGGTAAATGATTTGGTAGATATATGTGAGCAATTTCATTCTGTCCCTTTAATGTTCATTTTAAAGGTCAAATCTGCAAGTCTCCAAAAAAGTAATGGCTACAAAAATAATTCTTTCAGCCATAGGTAGGTACATTTCATCTCCGATGAAAATCTTTTGTCTTAACTTATGGTCCAGAAATCCAAATTCCAATCTCAATTCAATCCAATAAACAAATATGAAATACATGCTATATGCAAGGAATGAACAAACGCAAATGGTTAAGATCAAGAACTATTCACCAATGGAAAAATGGTGAAAGAGTATGAACATCTTAAGTACCACATAAGAGACTGCTCCAAATCACTAATTATTAGACAAAAGCAAATCAAAACAATTCTGAGATCCCACTTTATATCTGTCAGATAGCAACTGTTGGAGAGTAATGGAAGACTATGAACTGATCAGACCATTCTGGAAAACAATCTGCAACTATACCCTAAAATCATTAGACAGTGCATGCATAAGAGAAAGGAGGTTGAGAACAAAGGGAAAATTAGTCAGTCGACAAACATTTATTAAGCTCTTAATATGTACCAGGCACTGTGAAAGGGAAAAAAACCAAAAACCACGCACTTTATGCTGAAACAAAGAAGTGGAAACAAAGTAGGTGAACAAGCTATCTGCTAGGAAACAGAAGAATCAATTGTAGTTTATGAACATTATGGAATATTGTTGTGTCATAGGAATTTATGAGTATGACATTAAAAGAAACCTGGGGCAGTTAGAGAGATAGAGAGCCAGGCTTAGAGATGGGAGGTCCTGGGTTCAAATCTAGTCTCAAACACTTCTAGCTGTGTGAACCACGGCATTTAACCCAAATTGCCTAGTCCTCACCACTCTGCCTTGGATCTGATACTTATTGATTCTAAGACAGAAAGAAGGGTTTAAGAAAAAATAAGAAAGAAAAAGAAATCTGGAAAGACTTGTACAAATTGACAGAATTTGAAAGGAACAGAACTACAATTACAATTTAAACATATGACCACAAAAATGCAAAGGAAAAAACTCTGGAAGACTTCAGAGTTCTGATCAATCATGACTTCAGAAGAGGATAAAGCATCCTTCCCATTTCTTGTCAGAGAAGTCAAGAGGTACAGAATAATACAGATATCTTCAGACAAGGTCACTTGTTTTTTGTTGTTGTTCAGTTGCATCCCACTCTTCATGACCCCATTTGGGGTTTTCTTGGCAAAGACAGTGGAATAGTTTGTCATTTTCTTCACTAGCTCATTTGACATAGATACGGAAATGGAGGCAAATAAGGTGAAGTGACTTGCCCAGAAATATACAGTTAGTAAGTGTCCAAGGCCAGATCTAAACTCGGGTGTTCTTGACTCCAAGCCAGGCACTTTATATACTGTGCCACCTTGCTGCTCTTTGGTTTTGGGTTTCCATTTGGGGAGATAGGTTGAAGTGAATAAGTAGATAATGACAGAGGCAAAAAAAATAAAGAAAAACAAGGAAAAAAGCATCAATAAGATATTAAAAATACAAAAAAGAAAACAGAAGTTCAGAAGGATACTAAAACAAGGAAAATGTTACTATCCTTTAAAATTTCATTAACACAGGAAAAATATGGAATACATAACAAACATTGATGGTTTTATACATAACAGTATTTCCTGTTATCCTTTGTATAGTGAAATATTTATAGGGTTAAAAGTCTAGAGCTGGAAGAGCCCTTAGAGTCCCCACCATCTGACAGCTCAGAGAGCATACATGACCTAGCCAAGGTGATTCAAGTAGTGTCAGAGGCAGGTTCTGGACTCCTACTGAGCTGGTTTTCTTGATACCACCTTGCTCTGCCTCATGTAGATTGACTATTGAGTTCATATTGAAAAAGAATATTTTTTTAAAATGTAAAACACATTACTGAATTCAAGTGAGAATTCTCATTAGTTGTCCGCCCCCACAAACGTCAAGTACCACTGTTTAGGGCCCTCATGGGCAAGGGTCTCCAAATGCTTAGACTCTGGGTAAAGCCACATAAAAGAAGCATAACTGGAGGTTCCGGGTTAAGATGGCGGCAGAGTAAGAAGCAGCTCTTAACCTCTCCTGACCGAAACACACAAAACTCCTCAAGGGGACATAAAAACAAGTCCAGACAAACGGAGGAACCCCACAACAGGGCACAGCGTGGAAGGTACGTGGAATCGAGGCATTTCCATGCTATAAAGGGGTGAAACTGCTCTCACTAAATCGCGGGCTGAGCAACCACCCCACCCCCAACCCCTCCACACACAACACCTATAGCGCCGAAGCCAGCTAAAAAGAAATAGAGCAAGTTGGGGCACCCATCGAGTCATTGGCAGCTCCGGGGCCTGTTCCTGAGAGCAGCAAGATTTAGGACCCCAAAAAGCTAACGAATGCACACAAAATTTGAGCGCGGGAGCAGGGCTCCAAGAGAGGACGCAGGGCAGAGGCGTGGGTGGAGGCAGACACAGCCACAAGCTAAAGCTCTGAAACCCTGAGTGGGGAACCAGTGCAGACGGGTATACGACTGTGGAAGCAGCACCCTGAGACTTGTAAAGAAACCTCCAGCAGACGATCAAGCAAGGGGGTCCACCAGGGGGCTTGACTGCGGACAGACCCTGAGCGCGAGGATAAACCTGAGAAGCTGCTGGGCTAACGATGGCTACCCAGTCTCAGGAAGTTCAGAAGAGAAAGATTAACAACAAGAAAAAGAAGTCTTTAACACTCGACAACTTTTACACGGAGAAAATCCAGACAACTGAGCAAACAGAGGAGAACAAACAAGCATCCGGACCCTCCTCAAATAATGAAAACTTCTCACAAGCTATGGAAGAGTTCAAAACTGAGATTTTGAGGAAAATGGAAGAGATCTGGCAAGAAAATAACTGTTTAAAAGGTAGAATCTTGCAATTGGAAAGTGAGGCTCAGAAACCAAATGAACTGATAAGCAAATTGAACACCAGAAATGACCAGATTGAAAAGGAATACCAGAAGATTATGGCCGAAAACCAGAAGATTATGACCGAAAACCAAAAGATTATAACCGAAAATCAAAAGATCATAGCCGAAAACCGAAAGATTATAGCCGAAAATCAATCCCTAAAGGCTAGAATTGAGCAAGTAGAAGCTAATGATCTCTCAAGACAACAAGAACAAATAAAACAAAGTCAAAAGACTGAAAAAATAGAAGGAAACTGAAATATCTCAATGAGAGAGTGACAGACCAAGAAAACCGGTCTAGAAGAGACAATTTGCAAATAATTAGTCTTCCAGAAAAACCAGAAATTAATAGAAACCTGGACTCCATACTAACAGAAATAATTCAGCAAAATTGCCCTGAAGTCCTACAACAAGAGGGCAATATTGACATTGAAAGGATTCATAGAACACCTGCGACATTCGATCAAGAAAAGAAAACACCCAGAAATATAATTGCCAAATTCAAGAGTTTCCAAGCAAAAGAAAAAATCTTACAAGAAGCCAGAAAGAAACAATTCAAATATCAAGGAGCACCAATCAGGATCACACAGGATCTGGCAGCCTCCACGCTAAAAGATCGCAAGGCTTGGAATACGATATTCAGAAAGGCAAGAGAGCTGGGCCTGCAACCACGGATCAACTACCCATCAAAATTGACTATATATTTCCAAGGGAAAGTATGGGCATTCAACAAAATTGAAGAATTCCAGGTATTTGCACAGAAAAGACCAGGGCTAAATGGAAAGTTTGATATCCAACCACAAAAATCGAGAGAAACCTGAAAAGGTAAATAAGATACAGAGGGGAAAGAAAGAAAACTTATAATTTTTAAATTTGCCTTTTTAAGGGCCTCAGTGAGA
>NW_025381945.1:0-1054 GCF_016433145.1 Gracilinanus agilis | reverse complement strand
GGGCTAAATGGAAAGTTTGATATCGAACCACAAAAATCGAGAGAAACACGAAAAGGTAAATAAGATACAGAGGGGAAAGAAAGAAAACTTATAATTTTTAAATTTGCCTTTTTAAGGGCCTCAATGAGATCTAATTATCTGTATTCCTATGTAGAGAAATGTTATGTATAATTCTCTGTAGTGAACTCTATTCACTATTATAATATTCACTATTATAGTAATCAGAAGAATAATTCACAGGGTGAGGGTGGAACACTAAATAACCTATGATGACATGGGGGATGGGAAAGAGGGGGTGAATAGCAGGGGACACCAAGAGAAACTTGAGTGAGTAAGAAAATAGGATATTCTATTACACACAAAGAGGGCATGGGAGGGAGAGGGAACAAATACTATTATAAGAAGGAGAGGAAGAGAGCATTAAGAGGTAATAATCAAACCTTACTCTTAGTGTAATCAACCCGGAGAAGGAAGAGTAGCTATACTATCCATTGGGACATAAAACTCTTATCTAACCCTTCTGAGAAAGTTAGAAGGTATAAACCAAGGGGAGCAGGGGAGTGGGGAAGTCAAAAAAAGGGAGGGGAGAAGAGGGAGGGAATTCATAAGGCCTTTAAAAACAAAAAGAGGGGGAAAAATAAGGGAGGGGGTAGAAAGGGAAGTTAATCAAGGGAGGGGATAAGGGATAGCGGCTCAATACTAAAAATCAAGGGAGAAATTAATAAAATCAAAAGTAAAAGAACTATTGAATTAATAAATAAGACTAGAAGCTGGTACTTTGAAAAAACAGATAAAATAGACAAAGTACTGGTCAATCTAATAAAAAAAAGGAAAGAAGAAAACCAAATTGATAGTATCATAGAAGAAAAGGGAGACCTCACCTCTAATGAAGGGGAAATTAAGGCAATCATTAAAAACTATTTTGCCCAATTATATGGCAATAAATATAACAATTTAGGAGATATGGATGAATATTTACAAAAATATAAACTGCCTAGATTAACAGCAGAAGAAATAGAATACCTAAATAATCCCATATCAGAAAAAGAAATTG
>NW_025381944.1:0-1219 GCF_016433145.1 Gracilinanus agilis | reverse complement strand
AGGGAAAGAGAGAGGGAGATAGAGATAGAGAGGGAGACAAAGAGAGAGAGAGGGAAGGAGAGAAAGAGGGAAAAAGGGAGAGAGAGAGGGAGAGGGAGAGAAAGAAAGAGGGAGAGGGAGAGGGAGAGACAGAGACGGGGGGAGAGAGAGGGAGATAAAGAGAGAGAGAGGGAGGGAGAAAGGGAGGGAGAGAGAGGAGGAGAGAGAGAAGGAGGGGGAGAGAAAGGGAGAGAGAACCATCACATTCAGGGAGACAACAGAATTCTATCCTCAGATCATTCCTTAAGCTGGTCAGTGAGCCAGAGCGGGCTGTGAGAGTCTCGTATTGACTGTATCCAGTTTGGGAGTATCGCTGTCCTTCCCTTGCTACCCACTGGCCACTGCCCTACATTTGCATGGCCATTCTCCTCTCTTCTCTGCACAGCTCCCAAATCCCCAGGCTCCTCCCTCCTGCCCATTCCTCATAGTTTCTGCCTCCCATCATCCTTCAGTATTTGCTTCCAGCTGGGAAAAATTACACTTCCTATTAGCTCCCTTGCTTAGAAGGGGCCACTGTAGGGTCATAGATTAAGAATGGAAGGGACCTCAGAGGTTCCCCATCCTCTTATTTTATAGAAAAGGAATTGAGGTGGAGAGGGGAAATGATTTGTCCAAGGTCACACAAGTAGTCAGGAGCAGGGCAGAATCTGAATCCCAGTTCTTTGACTCCGAAACCATCATCCTAAGTAGTGGGATGTTAGTCTTGGGAGGCTAGAGCTGAGGGACAAAGCATTCCATATGGGGATGTGGGCCAAACCTGCTGAGTTTCCTTTAATAATAAAATACAGATCCATCACCATGAATTTCTCTGAACCCTTATTGAATTGATTTATGCTTTTGGCCTGGACTCCATCTCGTGGTAACAAGATCCATAAGATTATTCCCTATAGTGTGAGGTGGGACTTCCTTTTCCTTAACTCCGGAGAGCTCTGTGGGGGCTCCCCAGTTGGAATATCCTGAAATCTGGTGAACAGTCCTCATCCCAGGTAACATGGCATAGGAATTAGAGCCTAGGACTTAAAGGTAGGGGGAATTGGGTTCAAATCTTGTCTTAGACGCATTATCTGAGAGATCATTCCCTGCCCCCCCCCCCCCCCCCCCGACTCTTGGATTCCTCTCCTGTAAAATGGAAATAAAGATACTTGGACTCCCTGCCACATAAGATAAAGCAATATAGAAA
>NW_025381943.1:6287-6581 GCF_016433145.1 Gracilinanus agilis | reverse complement strand
GGGGGAAATTTATATCCTTCAGTGCATATATTAACAAATTAGGGAGGACAGAGATTAATGCATTGGGCATTCAATTTAAAAAATTAGAAAGTGAGCAAATTAAAAATTCCCAAATGAAAACTAAATTAGAAATACTAAAAATCAAGGGAGAAATTAATAAAATCAAAAGTAAAAGAACTATTGAATTAATAAATAAGACTAGAAGCTGGTATTTTGAAAAAACAGATAAAATAGACAAAGTACTAGTCAATCTAATAAGAAAAAGGAAAGAAGAAAACCAAATTGACAGTATTA
>NW_025381943.1:0-6215 GCF_016433145.1 Gracilinanus agilis | reverse complement strand
ACCTCACCTCTAATGAAGGGGAAATTAAGGCAATCATTAAAAACTATTTTGCCCAATTATATGGCAATAAATATAGCAATCTAGGAGATATGGATGAATATTTACAAAAATTAAAATTGCCTAGATTAACAGCAGAAGAAATGAAATACTTAAATAATCCCATATCAGAAAAAGAAATTGAACAAGCCATCAAGGAACTCCCTAAGAAAAAATTGCCAGGGCTTGATGGATTCATAAGTGAATTCTATCAGACATTCAAAGAGCAACTAATCCCAATACTATACAAATTATTTGATAAGATAAGCAAAGAAGGAGTCCTACCAAATTCCTTTTATGACACAAATATGGTACTGATTCCAAAGCCAGGTAGATCAAAAACAGAGAAAGAAAACTACAGACTAATCTCCCTAATGAACATAGATGCAAAAATTTTAAATAGAATATTAGCAAAGAGACTCCAGCAAGTGATCAAGAGGATCATCCACCATGATAAAGTGGGATTTCTAACAGGAATGCAAGGATGGTTCAACATTAGGAAAACCATCCACATAATTGACCATATCAACAATCTAACAAACAAACATCACATGATTATCTCAATAGATGCTGAAAAAGCCTTTGACAATATACAGCATCCATTCCTATTGAAAACCCTGGAAAGTATAGGAATAGAAGGACCTTTCTTAAAAATAATAAACAGTATATACCTAAAACCATCAACAAGCATCATATGCAATGTGGATAGCCTTTCAAATAAGAACAGGAGTGAAACAAGGATGCCCATTATCACCTCTATTATTTAACATTGCACTAGAAACACTAGCAGTAACAATTAGAGAAGAAAAAGAAATTGAAGGTATCAAAATAGGCAAGGAGGAGACTAAGCTATCACTCTTTGCAGATGATATGATGGTCTACTTAAAAAATCCTAGAGAATCAACTAAGAAGCTTGTAGAAATAATCAACAACTTTAGCAAAGTGGCAGGATACAAAATAAATGCACATAAATCATCAGCATTTCTATACATTTCCAACACATCACAGCAGCAAGTAGAAAGAGAAACACCATTTAAAATCACCCTAGACAATATAAAATACTTAGGAATCTATCGACCAAAACAAAAACAGCAATTATACAAAAACAACTACAAAACACTTTCCAAACAATTAAAACTAGATTTAAACAATTGGAAAAACATTGATTGCTCATGGATAGGGCAAGCTAAGATAATACAAATGACCATCCTACCGAAATTAATTTACCTATTTAGTGGCATACCTATCAAACTACCAAAAGACGTTTTTACTCAATTAGGAAAAACTATAACAAAGTTCATCTGGAATAACAAAAGATCAAGAATATCAAGGGAAGTAATGAAAAAAAAATGTGTAGGAAGTGGGCCTAGCAGTACCAGATATTAAACTGTACTATAAAGCAGCAGTCATCAAAACAATATGGTACTGGCTAAGAGACAGAAGGGAGGATCAGTGGAATAGACTTGGGGTAAGTGGCATCAGCAAGACAGTGTATGATAAACCCAAAGAGCTCAACTTTTGGGCCATGAATCCACTATTTGACAAAAACTGCTGGGAAATTTGGAAAACAATATGGGAGAGATTAGGTTTAGATCAACATCTCACACCCTACACCAAGATAAATTCAGAATGGGTGAATGACTTGAATATAAAGAGGGAAACTATAAATAAGTTAAGTAAACATAGAATAGTTTACTTGTCAGATCTCTGGGAAAGGAAAGAATTTAAAACCAAGCAAGAGTTAGAGAAAATTACAAAATGTAAAATAAATGATTTTGATTATATCAAACTAAAAAGCTTGTGTACAAACAAAAACAATGTAGCCAAAATCAGAAGGGAAACAACAAATTGGGAAAAAAACCTGTATAACAAAAACTCTGACAGGGGTCTAATTACTCAAATATACAAGGAGTTAAACCAATTGTATAAAAAATCAAGCCATTCCCCATTTGATAAATGGGCAAGAGACATGAATAGGCAATTTTCAGGTAAAGAAATCAAAAGTATCAATAAGCACATGAGAAAGTGTTCTAAATCTCTAATAATTAGAGAAATGCAAATCAAAACAACTCTGAGGTATCACCTCACACCTAGTGGATTGGCTAAAATGAAAGAAGGGGAGAGTAATGAATGTTGGAGGGGATGTGGCAAAACTGGGACATTAATGCATTGCTGGTGGAGTTGTGAACTGATCCAACCATTCTAGCTGGCAATTTGGAACTATGCTCAAAGGGCTATAAAAGAATGCTTGCCCTTTGATCCAGCCATACCATTGTTGGGTTTGTACCCCAAAGAGATCGGAGATAAATGGACTTGTACGAAAATATTTATAGCCGCATTTTTTGTGGTGGCAAAAAACTGGAAAATGAGGGTATGTGCTTCAATTGGGGAATGGCTGAACAAATTGTGGTATATGCTGGTGATGGAATACTATTGTGCTAAAAGGAGGAGTTCCAGGTGAACTGGGATGACCTCCAGGAATTGGAGCAGAGAGAGAAGAACATTGTACACAGAGACCAATACACTGTGGTAAAATAGAATGTAATGGACTTCTGTACTAGCAGCAATGCAATGACACAGGACAATTCTGAGGAACTTATGGAAAAGAACACTAGTCACGTTCAGAGGAAGAACTACAGGAGTGGAAACACAGAAGAAAAAGAACTGCTTGAACACATGGGTAGAGGAAGACATGATTGGGGATGCAGACTCGAAACAACCACACCAATGCAACTATCAACAATTTGGAAATAGGTCTTGATCAATGACACATGTTAAAACCAGTGGAAATACGCATCAACCATGGGGTGGGGAGGAGCTTGGTGGGGTGATGAGGAAAGTAAGAGCATGAATTATGTAACCATGTTAACTTTTCTAAAAAATAAATATTAATGTTTTTTTTAAAAGATTATATTTGTTTCACAAAAGGAATCTGGCAGGGCGCTTTCTCAGTTTTTGAGGATAATTTGTGTAATATTGGTAATAACTGGTACTTTTATTATTATTATTAATTGGTATTCATTTGATAAAAACTTTTATCTTTGTTTCATGTGAAAAAAAAACCTTTTGCTTTATGTCTCACAACTTTCTTTTTGTTTATATATCTCAAAGACCCCTATATTGATCTTAACAGAGATACCTTGATGGTATCCCAGGAGCAAACTAAGCAGCCCAGTGTAAAGCACATTGGATATGGATCTGAGTCCAAATTCTGCCTCAGATATTTAGTAACTCTACCCCTAGACAAGACACTGAGGTTCCCACTGTCTGTTCTTCATGCCTGGAATACTTCCTCATCTCCACCTCCTTCCCACTCCATATTAGTGTTTTGTCTCTAAGACGATCTCCAATCGAATCTGTATGTTGCTTGCATGTAATTGTTTTTGTGCTGTCTTCCCCCATTAGACTGTGAATTCCTTGAGAACAAGGACTACTCTTGTCCCTCTTTGTATCCCCAGTGCTTAGTGCCGTGCCTGGCACATAGTAGATTTTTCTAAACACTAGTTGAATGAGAAGCTGGCATTTCAATGGGAAAATTATGTATATCTCTACAAAACTGTAGCTCACTTTTCTCATCTATATAATAAGGGATATGTACTCAATGGCCTCAAAAGTCCCTTCCTTTCAGCTTTAAAGAAGTCTGAGTTTTACTTCTCAGAGTCACATGCATTTTTATAATCAATAAGGAAGTAATAAATGGAAGAGTTCCTGTATTCTCTATTTCTCTGAGCCAATTGTGTGACTAAAACTATGATCTGCTGTATAAAATCTGTCATTGATGGTGAGAATAGATGGTTAAAGAGATGTTGGCAACATTTGTTCTAAATCATATCCATTTGTTGTTCTCATTTCATCTCTCAAAGTGGTTGGAGATGATCTGGCTGAAATGGATCTCCTGCCAGCTTCCCATGGGCTCATTCCACTGTGAAGACACTTTAACGAGCACCAAGTGTAATTTAAAAATATACAATACAATAGACAGCTGACCTATACGTGTGAGTAAACTTCTGGGGTGTCTAACCTTTATAACTCTGGTCATTCATTCCCAGGAAAGAATGTAACAGTCTTTGTTTCCCACTTCAGAATATCTCCAGATGGAACGACTTCTTCTTTGCAAATATAGAAACTTACAAAGATTCCCTAGAATTTGTCATCCAATCAGTCAACAAATCAAGCAATATTAATTGAGTACTTTCTATATGTAAGTGATTGAGGCAGGCACAGAGGACACAAAGTCAAAAATGAAACAATCCCTGCCTTCAAGGAATTTATAAATTAAAATTTCTGTTTGGCCTTTAAAGCCCTTCCTGATTTGACCTCTTCCTACCTTTTCAGTCTTCTTACACCTCTCTCTTTCATGTGCTTTGACCAGAGATATTGGTCTCCTCCTTTACACTTTTCTAACTTCAAGTCTTTTCACTGAAAAAAACACGCATGAAACACTCTCCCTAGAGTCCCTAGCTGTCTTCAGATCTAAGCTAGAGTCCCACTGTCTGTCAGATGCCTTGCTCAGTCCATCTTCATCTTAATGCTCTCCCTCTGAGACTACCTTCAGTTTATTTTGTATACATCTGCCTTGGTAAGTAAAATTCAGCTTAAACCAGGTATGTCTGTAAACAACAGAAAAGTATCCTTGAATCTTGCGTTGAAAAGCATTGAACAAAGTCACTTCTAATGGGGCAGAACCTGATTTCTTCTTTTAGACAATGGAACATAAGATGAGGCATGTAATTTTACAGCATCAATCAAGGCATCTGGGAGAGCCTGCATGTTGGCCACTTCCCGTTAGCTATTGATCAAATAGGAATGTCTTGAGAAGTCCAGGGGAAAGCTGAATAATGAACTTCCAAAGTTGTACTTAATGATCCATGAGATTGAATTTATTTTCTTACCCAGAACAGAATTTTTAATCATCACACACCTTTACAACATTACTTGTATTGGAAAATGTATTCTAAATTTTTAAAAAACTGGCTTACAAGTGAGCCTTTGGAACAAAAATCGTAAGTTGGGGATTATCTTTATCACTAATATAGCCTCTGTGTCAAAAAACTACAGTAGTCTTTAAAATAGGGTTGTTGCTTTTGTGTGTGCAACTCTAAGTTCCTGTATCTATCCTAAGAATTCTCAAGAAATGTTTCATTTAAAACACCTACGTTAATTCAATCTAGTTAAAGATTTAATAAGAACTCGTGCTCTGGGCCCCAGTACTAGCTACCAAAGATACAGTGATAAAACCAAATAGTAGTTGCTCCTGAAACATACTTTGTACTTGGGCAAATATCATTTACAACAGGGTAACCTAGGTCCACACACTTAAGTAAATACAGAATTTACAACTTTTCGTCATAAAAAAAAAAAAGGTACGCAAAGTGGGATTGCGGAAAGAGCAAGACAGACACAGAAAGAAAAAGGAGCAGGAAATAGAGAGACAGAGAGTGATAGAAGCAGTTAAAGTTTCATATATAAGTCATGGCATCTGAGTTATGCTTTGAAGGTATTTAGAGATCCTAAAAGGTGGAGGCAAAGAAGTATATCATTACTTAATTGTATTTCCTCATTTAAAAAAGTTTTATCTACAATAAAAATATTTCAGTATGCACATAATGTGACCAAATCATCTTTTAAAAATATTCCTCTCGGTAGGAAACCTTTGCTTTGAATCCTCGATATATTCAGAAATTAATATTGCCACGACTTGTTCATTTCTTAGTATTCTTGAAGCTATAATGGCTTTTTTGAATGAGGTTTATACTATTAGCCTATTAAAAATACCATCATAATTTCCAAACCTCAAATGGACTTCTATCACCTCTAAAATCAAATATCAATTCTCTGTTTGACTTTGAAGCCTTCTTACATTTTACTTACTTTCCATACATTCTGTGATCCAATTCCTTGAGCCTCATTGCTATTCCTTGTACATGAACCTGTGTCTCTCCATTCTAAAAATTTTCATTTGATGTCTCTATACCAAAAGATTCTTCTCCATCATCTCCATCTCTTCTTCATCTCTTCCTCTTCCTCCTAGTTTTCTTAGCTTTCATCAAGAAGCGCCAATCCCACCTTTCATAGGAAACCTTCCTACTGCTCCTCTCCCCAGGCACCCTCTACTGCTATTTCATTTCCTCTGAAATAACCTCCAGTTTACCACATATATATATATATGTATATATATA
>NW_025381942.1:0-4702 GCF_016433145.1 Gracilinanus agilis | reverse complement strand
GGGAAATTAGATCACGTGGGAAATAAGAGGGTTTGTTTGCTTAGACTTCGATTGTTTGTAGGTGTTTGGTCTTAGTGAAAACAGTGGCTCTCTCGAATAAAATCGGGAAATGATTTTCATATTTACTTTATCTGCTAGAGGCTGTTTCTCTAGTTTAACGTAATCCAGTTTATGGCTCTCATTTAAATTTCTCAGGGAATTGACTCCTAGTTGGAGAAAGAGAATATATATTTGTGTAAATACGAGTTACCTGTCTCTGTGTGAATGAATCAACAAGCATTTATTACAGACGTTGTAGACTAGAGTGTTGGGTCTTGAATTCAAATGTGACTTCAGATATTAGCTGTTGTGACCCTGGGCAAGTCACTTACCTCTGTTTGCCTCAGTTTCCTCATCTGTAAAAAGGAGAAGAAAATGTCAAATCCAGAATCTTTGCCCCCCCCCCCAAACCCCAAATCGGGTTAGGAAGGATCAGAAACAAGATATAGTCTTAGAGAGCACAGAGAAATCAAATAGAGGGAGCTTCCTTATCTGTGTTTGCTACGCCAATGAAGTCACAAATCCAGACCCTATTCTTACTCCTACAGACAAGCATTAGAGTGGAGATAAGTCAAGAAAGACGTGAAAATTCTGAGCAGACAACCCAACCCCTCAGTCTGCTGCCTTCTCTGGGGAAAAATATAAAGGAGGAAGGAGGAAAACCATTCTCTGCATCTGCTAGTGGGAGTGAAAGGCACACCTGTCTAAGCCTTAAGGGTGGTCACCTGCTGAGCTATCCGGGATTATAGAAAAGAGAATGGAGGAAACTGGGAAGTCCTGCTGGATGGACAAATGGGGGCTATTGAAAGAGAAAGGAAAACCAAATCCCTACTGATATGGAGATTTGGGGCTTGGCCAGCCTCCCCCCCTCCTCTCTTCACACACACCCCCGGCCAAATTGGCTGTGATTTTCAGGTCATAGAGAGGTCACCAGGGACTGGGGGAAGTATCTGACAGTTTTAAGTCCCTGGTTATTGGGGACAATTAAAGGTTTGTTTAGGTATTGAATTGGGGAGAGGAAATAAATCTGCAGGGAGGTCCGGTCTCTGGATCTGGTTCACAGAAGCATTGATTTAGAGATGGAAGTGACTTCAGAGGTCATCCAGTTCAACTCTTATTTTACAGAAAAGGAAACTGAGGCTCATAGAGACTGAGCCATAATTGAAATCCCAAAGTTCAGGGGATCCCTGATTAAAAAAAAAAAACAAAAAACCCTAGCTCATGTCATAAAAGATTTTAAAAAGAAGTGTCTAGATTTTATTTTAGGTTGGCACTTCTTTATAAGAACCAGTAAGGAACAGAAGAAGAGAGCTGGATCTGGAGTCACAGGAAGACATTGGTTCAAATCTCACTCCTCCAACTTACTACCTCTGTGATCTAGGAGAGAAACTTCAACTCCCTGCACTTCAGTTCCCTCATCTGTAAAAAGATGATAATAACATCACCTGCTTTCCTGGGCTTATTGTGAGGACTGAATGTGATGAAATACAGAATAGTGTTTCTTAAGCCTTAAACACTTAATATAAATGTTAGCTCTTATTATGAACAGGCGAGAATAAATTGTATTACTGAAACTGCAAGACTAATTCATTTATGATTTTAAAAGTGGGTGGAAGTACATGAACTCTTTAAATCCATAAATAGCTCATTTTGAATCTGTTTTTTATTTTTTGGGGGGTCAAGCAACAACAAAAAATTCAATGGGATATATTTTTGTTGTTGGGTCATTTCAGTTGTGTCTGACTCTTAGTGGCCTCTTTTGGGGTTTCCTTGGCAAAGATATTTCCTTCTCCAACTCATTTTACACACGAGGAAACTGAGGCAAATAAGATTAAATGCCTTGCCTAAGGTCACAATCCTAGTATGTGTTTGAGGCTGGATTTGAACTCAGGTCTTCTTGACTCCAGTCCCAGTGCTCTATCCACTGTTCTTCTTAGCTGCCCTAATATAGTTCTAATATAGTTTTAGTCAATTTTGTTAATATCACAAGATGAGGCTTAATCTATCAATTAATAGACATTTATTAAGTGACTACTATGTACCATATTCTGAGCTAAGCTCTGGATAAGCATTGGGAAAGCCTCCCTATTTCCTACTGAGTCCTTCATCAAGGATGCTTTTAATGAATCTGTAGATTATACTCTCAAAGATATAAAATTAATAAGCACTTCTTCTTTTTAAAAAATCTTTTAATTAATTATTTCTTCGGTCACAAGTAGAAACAATTTTTTTTTAAACCCTTGTACTTCGGTGTATTGNAACCCTTGTACTTCGGTGTATTGTCTCATAGGTGGAAGAGTGGTAAGGGTGGGCAATGGGGGTCAAGTGACTTGCCCAGGGTCACACAGCTGGGAAGTGGCTGAGGCCGGGTTTGAACCCAGGACTTCCTGTCTCTAGGCCTGACTCTCACTCCACTGAGCTACCCAGCTGCCCCATAGAAACAATTTTTGACAATTGTTTTCTGACATTTTAGAATTCAGATCTTCACCCTCTTTCTCTTCCATCTTCAAAATAGTAAATAGTCTAATATAGATCACATGAGTGCTTTTATACTTTACTTATTTCCATATTGCCCATGCTATGACCGAAGACACATATCACATATGCAATAAAAAACTCATGAGGGAAATAAAGTGGAAGATGGCATGCTTTGATCTGTAATCAGACCCCAATAGTTCCTTCTTTGGGGGGGTGGATAACATTTTTTTTAAAAAACCCTTAACTTCTGTGTATTGGCTCCTAGGTGGAAGAGTGGTAAGGGTGGGCAATGGGGGTCAAGTGACCTGCCCAGGGTCACACAGCTGGATAACATTTTTATAATGAGTCCCTTGTGGATATCTTGGCAACTTGTTTTGCTGATAAAGGTTTAGGCCTTTGTAGTTGGTCATTTTTTACTATTTCTGTTATTGTATACATGATTTGAATGCTTCTGCTCACTTCACTTTGCATCAGTTCACATAAGTCTTTCCAGGATTTTCTGAATTCATCCTGTTCCATTACAACCACACGCCCTAACTTGTTCATTCATTCTCCAAGGGATGGAGAATATCCCAGCTTCCAATTCTTTGCCACCACAGAAAAAGCTGTTAAAAATATCTGGGTACAGGTAGGTCTTTCCCCCCCTATCTCTGATCCCTGGGATACAGACCCAGGAGAGGTATTGCTGGGTCAAAGGTTATGAATAGTTTATGGCCTTTTGAGTATGGGGCCATATTGCTCTCCAGAATGATTGTAGCCATTTATAGTTTCACCAATAAACAGTGTTCAATAAGTACTTCTTTTTTTTTTTTTAAATTTTAAACCCTTAACTTCTGTGTATTGACTTATAGGTGGAAGAGTGGTAAGGGTAGGCAATGGGGGTCAAGTGACTTGCCCAGGGTCACACAGCTGGGCAGTGTCTGAGACCGGATTTGAACCCAGGACCTCCCGTCTCTGGGCCTGAATAAGTACTTCTTAAAGGAACTTACAGGTTGGTTTTCAAGAATTTTTTTGTTTGAAAAGAAAAAGTCAGTTGTTTCATTTACTAATTCTGGATGTTTTAACTTCAAATACCAAAAAAATTTTTGAAGTCTTTATGCATTTTTGTTTGATAAAACACCTCCTCAAACCAGCAACTCATATGAGATGCTGTCTCGGCTAACTCTCTGCTGATGTAGACCAAATAGCAGTTTTAATCAGCATATACCTGCTGACTAAAATGAGATCTCTGCTTCATTTCAGGGAAAGGATCACATTGAACTCCAGCATTATTGCCAGGCACAGGCAAATCTGAAGTAGGCTGGCTCTGCCCCATTTTAGCTGTGTGACTTTGGGAAAATTGAGTTGGATTAATGTTCTGGGAAGTCCCTTTCAGCTCTAACTCTTTGAAGACAGTAGATTTCATGTCCCCATTGCCATATTTTGGTGAACTAACCCAAGCTGCCTTGCATATTTTTCATTTATTTTATTTTAAAGTACTTTAATTGATTTGTTTTCAAAGCACTTCTGTTTTCAAGCATATCCCCCCAAGATCAGTCTCTTCCCACATAGTCATTTCTTCTAATAAAGATTTAAAAGGAAAGAAGAAAAAAAAAACAGTTTGTCAAAAACAATCAACACTTTTAACTCTGTGTGGGATAGGAAACAGTGTCATAGATTTGGAAATATTCTCAGGGGACATTTCACCCAACCCTCTCATAACAAAACTGAGGTCAAGGGAGGGGAAGTGACTTCCTCCAAAATGTACAGCTTTTATTGGAAAGGAAGAAAATAAATATTTATTAAGCACCTACTATGTGCCAGGCCCCCTTTGTTTTTGTTTTTGTTTTTGTTTTTTACAAATAACATCTCATTTGATCTTCACAACAATCTTGGGAGAGAAGTGCTTTTATTGTCTTCAATAAAAAACAAACAAACAAAAAACCCAAAAAAACCCTTTACCTTCAATCTTAGAATCAATGCTAAGTATTGGTTTTAAGGCAGAAGAGTGGTGAGGGTAAAGGCAATGGGGGTTAAGTGACTTGTCCTGAGTCACATGGGTAGGAAGTGTCTGAGGTCAGATTTGTACCCAGGACCTCCCATTTCCAGGCTCTCAATCCACTGAGCAACCCAGCAGCCCTGCACACAGTAATTAATAAAGATTGAATCTCTCTCTCTCTTTTCTCTCTCTCTCTCTCTCTCTCTC
>NW_025381941.1:0-3537 GCF_016433145.1 Gracilinanus agilis | reverse complement strand
AGCCTTTTCCCATAGCAGAGTCTGGTAGTCTTCCTTCCCTAGCCACCCCCACGCATGAACACAAACCGGCATATGCACGCACACGCACACTTTACCCGCTGGCACCCCCGGATCTCCCTGGGGTAGGGATTCTCCTCCCTTCGCCCTCTCCCTTTAACCGCGACCAGCTCTTACTCCCAAGCCCTTTCCCACCCCCACTCCTCCATGTGCTGACGATAACTCGCACCCCCAAACTCCTCACTTTATCCCGGGTGCGGGAGCCCCCTTCTTACTCCCCATCTCATCCCCCAGTCCTTCTTCCTAGGTCTTAGCTTCTCAAGTTCAATCCAGTCTCGTTTAACTTTCCCCCCAGCCCTCCCCACCCCCTCCTCCTGTCCGGGTCCTGTCCCTTTGTGAATGGGAGGTTCTGAACTCAGCACCTGCCGGGGATTGGAAGTTGGGGAGGGGAGGGCCCCACGTTGGTCTGGGGAAGGGCTCCTGCTTTTTCTTGCGGAGATTTATCCTGGGAAATGCCTGAGCCGTAGCCTGACTTTCCTCAGGAGCCCTGGGTTTTAGGGACCCTCGGGAGGAGCTGGAAAGCAGATATTCTGGTCGAGGGCGTTTGGGGGCGGAGGGACAGGTCACGGCCCGCATAGCTTTTAGGGGCTGAGGGGCTCCGTGAGACTCCCGTAGCAAAAGTGAGACCCCCCCCATCCCCATCCCTGCCCCAGTCCTCCGTTCTGTCCTCGGCCAGACTGGGGCACTGGAGTAAAGAGAAGGATCTCTGGATGTGCTGGTGAGTTAAGCCCCGAACCTAACCCAAACCTAGCCAGGCTTTTGGAGACAGGAGGTTGGGAAGGAGCGCTCTTCCCCCGGGACCGACAGGAATTCCAGGCCGAGTTGGACGAACCTCTCCGTACCGAGGGAGGGAAGTGGGGGGAAGGGTCTTACCCCCCCCCCCGCCCCGCAAGTTCAGCGGCTCTCGCGCTCGGGCACGGGCCCCCTCCGAGGGTGGGGGTGGGGGTGCTGGAAGCAGGCTTCAGCCTGCTTTTCTGAGTCATGAGCTCCCAGAGCTGCCGGAGCCGAGCCGAGCCTGGCGGGGTGGGGGTGGGGGTAGGGGCTGGACGCCAGAGGAACCTCTCTCCACAGTGATGGTGGACAAAGGGGGAGGCTCTAAGAGGGTTCGGGCAGGGGGGTGTGTGGAAGCGGTGCCTCTCCCAGTTGCAGCCATCTGGCTCTAAACTGGAGCCGTTTCTCAATGGCAGCTGACCCCAGAGTTGGGCGATGCAGTAATAACATGGTGGCGGGCTGGGAGGAAAGAGCAGGTGCTAATCTTCTCTTCCCCCCCCCCCCGCCCCCCCAACAGTTCTTCCCAGCCCGCTGCCGGGGCTTGAGGCAGGGAGTGGCTCACGCTGTGCCCAGGCCTCCCCGATGTTTCTGGCTAGCAGCCCAGGGAGGGGAAAGCATAGGCAATGAGGGGTTTCTCTTCCAAGGTGGGGGGCAGGAGGCCACCCTGCTGCCCCAGTTAAGCCGGGTGGGAGGGAAACACCCAGCTGCGAGCCGGGCTACAGCCGAGCCACATCTCCGCCTTCCTCCCCAAGAGAGGAAATGGCTAAGGACCCCCCCATCCCCCAGCAAGAATCCCGGCAGGTATGCGTCCCGTCTCAGCCCTGCGGCGGGGGAAGCTCCCTCGGACCCGTTCGTGCTCCATTTTCTTCTCTAACCCTACGGGACCCATATCTTTCCAGGGAGCGCACTGGGAGTAACACCGGGGGGTCGGGCTGGAGACAAAGTCGGGGCCCGGGCGGGGGCGCTGGGTTTACGGGGCTCAAACTAGGTCTCAGGCACAACCTGCTCCCCCGGAGTTCGGGTAGGTGTGTGTGCGTGGGTGGGGTGGTGAGAGGGGTGTGGCCATGCCCCGCCGGGTAGTCGGAAACCTCCGCCCTGTGCTCCCGGGGCCTGCCGGGAGTTCTGCGTTCCTCCCTCCCCCCCCACAGCCGGGGACCCAGCTGAGTGGGTTACTTGTGTGGGATGGGAGGGATTTGCAGGGCAAACTCTCCCTAGCCCCGGTTTGTGTTCCCCGTTTCCCATATTCAGGAGCCTTTTGGGGTGTTTTTTTCCTAACCTTGCAGGGAGTTGGGGCTTTGAAAAAGCTTTCTCTGGAGCACAGGAGGTTTGTTTTAAATTTTTAAATTTATTTTTAACATTCACTTAACACTTTTTTTTTTTGAGTTCCAAATTCCGTCCCTCCCTCCTGATGCACCCTTGCCCATCAAGGTGGCAAATAATTGGAAGGCCTAGAACGGGGGTGTCCAACTTTTTGGGGTGTCACAGATACCATTGACAGTCCTCAGAATTGTTTCTTTAAGTGTATAAAATAAACACAGAGGATTACAATGGAAACCGAATGAGTGGAAATAATTTTTTTTTAAGTTCCTAAGCTCCAGGGTAAGGATCTCTGAATTTAGGTAGATATCCCCCCAACCACGGGGCCAAGGAACAGTCTGTGGCCTGGGAGAAGTCAGCGTACCTCCTCTGCAAAATAAATTTGGGGTAGGACTTGACTAGAGAATAATAACAAGTTCATCACTTGGAGCTTTGGGACTGAGGAGCAGAAAGAGGCCCATTAGTCTTGGGGCAACCCTCCAGATTTACTTTGGGAAGGGAGAAAAATAACATTTTCCTTTCTGAACTTCTTCCTCTCACTCTCCCTACCCCCACACTTCATTAGGACTTTATCAGTTTCCCTGGCTTTTCCCCCAGTCCCTAGAGGAATGGAGGTGAGTCGGGGTTCACTCCTGGGGAAATCGGAGGCCCTCTTTTTTTTTTTGGAAAGAGGAAGGTAGAGAAAAGGGTGGAGAAACACCGGTCTATTTGAGCCCCAGGCTCCCGGGGCCTGCTGCTGCTTCGACTTCCTCCCCCATCCCCTATCTCTTTAGAATATTGAAAAATTAATTTTGTGGAAGGGAGGTAAGAATGGGGGGAATGGGAAACCTCGATCCCAGCAGTCTGTATGGTCTTGGAGAAGTCACTGCACCTCTTCTGTAAAATAAAGTGGGGGTGGAGTTGACTTAAGTCCTATCAGTAAGTTCAGGTGGAGCGCTCAGATTCTGTGATACTGTACCCCAACTGCAGCTCCCTTCTTCAGCTTGCCCAGCGTGTGCCTGTGGCTGGAGGGGAGGGACTTGCTGCACTCACTAACCTGGTTGGAGAAGGCTCCAGAGCCCTTGACGCCCAAGAAAGGATGGATCTGCGGGTGGTTGTTGGGGAGCTTTTTTTTTTTTTTTTTTTTTTTTTTTTTTTTTTTTTTTTGAATCTCGCAAACGTCAAGATCCACCCAAGTTTCCGCGGCTGCTAGGACAGACACTGGGCTCAGGTGCTACAACCAAGCCTCCTTTTCCCAGACACAGGAAGCATCTCGCCTCCCGGGACTCTGCTGATGTCATTCGGACAGTGGTTAGCCAGGAAGGGCTAGTCTGCCCACACTGGACCTAGGTAAGCGCGTGAGCCAACTCTCTCCCTCCCTCCCTTCCCCCCCGCTCTGGCACTGAGGGACCC
>NW_025381940.1:0-4530 GCF_016433145.1 Gracilinanus agilis | reverse complement strand
TTTTTTCAGGAAAATTGTCCATAGTTACATAATTCATCTTTTTAATTTCCCCTTCACCCCTCCTTCAACCCCCATAGCCAACGCACATTTCCACTGGTTTTAACATGTGTCATCAATCAAGAACCATTTCCATATTATTGATAGTTACAATGGTGTGGTCATTTCAAGACTACATTCCCAACCATGTCCACACCAATCCATGTGTTCAAGCAGTTGTTTTTCTTCTGTGTTTCCACTCCTTTAGTTCTTCCTCTGAATGTGGGTAGCATTATTTTCCATAAATCCCTCAGAATTGTCCTGAGTCATTGCATTGCTGCTAGTACAGAAGTCCATTACATTCTATTTTACCACAGTGTATCAGTCTCTGTGTACAATGTTCTTCTGGCTCTGCTCCTTTCACTCTGCATCAATTCCTGGAGGTCTTTCCTCCATCTCTGAGCCTCTGTGATTCTCTGGGGGAAGACATTTAAAATTACTTGTTGGCTTGTTAAAGGGGAGCTGTGGTCAGTGTTTTCCTTTCCATGAGGTGAGTGTTGCCTGGGCATAGCTTTGTCTAGAGTTAGGATTGTTTATTGCTTGTATGACTCTAGGCAAGTCATTTTACACACAGTGCCTAGAGCTAGGATATTCAAGGTTGCAGAAACTGTTGAACTGTTTCAATAAATATCACTGCTAGGACTTCACTATAGCTATGTAATCAGAAATCTGTAAACACACACACAAACACAAATGTACAGTGTTATATGACTTTTATTTCATTTTATAATGATATTTCATTGATTCATCTTAATGTTTTTATCTCATATTTCATAAGCCCTCCCTGGAAAGGATCAGGGCCTGTGTAATCCTCCTGGTGGAAAATCCAATGACAGGGAATAATAGTAAGTAACAGTATTGTGGTGGGAGGTAGTGTTACGATTAAAAATGATAAAGATTGATATAATAATATAAATTAATAATTTAATGAAAGCCATGCTGGTAGGGATAAAATCATTAGACCACACGCCTATAAGTATTCACATTGCCTCAGTCATCTTTAACTTTCGTATCTCGCACCTGTTAGCTAAGAGAGAGACTTCCTCCTCACCCAGGAGATTTAACCCCTCTCTTACATCATCATACTTCCTGTTTGCCATGAGGAATCATGGGAAATGTTGTTTCAACATCTCCCACATGTCCATAGGAAATATGTATTATACTTTTAAATGGCATCTCCCAAATTCCAATTATACAATTCCCCCTGAGATCCAGCAAAAAAAAAGGTTGGCCCTTTTTTCTTCGCTGGATCTGTAAACATAGACAACTTCTAATTTCAGGAATTTAGGGATAAAAGAAATAGATGAACGAATGGATAAAATTAGCCGCATTGACAAAAAACCAATATTGGGGCAGTCCCCTATTGGCATAACATATACAATTAAAACAAATTGCATTCAACTCAGTTTCCAGTCCCCATAGTTCAATTAGCTGCACCCCAGAGTTCAAATTTGGTCTTCATGGTACAGTGAAGGCTTTTCAGGAATCTTCATGGTGTCTTCACCAAACAGGTTCATCGTCTGTATTCTGGGGAGATGGCAAGATCCTTATCCTGAAATTATTCTCAAGAGAATTTAAACTTTACATTATAGATTATAAAACATACATTTCCTTCTAAGAATTATACATTTCCCCCTGAAATTACTCCTAAAAGAGTTAAATATACATATATTTTGACATTATCGAATTTAAAAAAAAAACTTAACAGACATCCACCTGAGGAAAATTCTAAGCACACCTTTTTTCTTGAAAAGGGTACCTCAGGTCAGCTAAGGATGAGTGGCTGAGTCCTGGGGGTTGTATGAAATCAATTGGCAAAATACAAAGAATAAAATTCAAGAAAAAAGAAAAAAAATTAACTTGTGAATGAAATGTAAAATGTGCAAAAAATGTAGGGGAAATAAACAGGCCTTTGAATCAAGGCCCAATGAAAGTGATTTGAGCAGTTGCTATTTCCCACTTAGGGCCAGGACTTAAGTGAAATGTCTCTCTCTGATCTGATTTGCCATCTGCTTTTCAGGGAAGTGAGCCAAATAAATAACCAATCTTAGGTGCTGGCCTAGGAATTTAAGTCCATGGGACCCACGTCCTCTAAAGTTTTAGAAAAGACTGGGAGTCCAGGACTCAAACACCAATTTCCAAACCCTAAAGTATTGGCATAGAACTCTGCAATCCATGCAGATCTTTTAGTCAAGTCTCTGACCATGTGCTTTCTTAGCACTAATTAACGGCTTTTATATTCCCTTCTCCTGGAATTAGAGA
Organism: Gracilinanus agilis; assembly: GCF_016433145.1. Taxonomy (NCBI): domain Eukaryota; kingdom Metazoa; phylum Chordata; class Mammalia; order Didelphimorphia; family Didelphidae; genus Gracilinanus; species Gracilinanus agilis. Next base: position 2,232 of record NW_025381940.1, on the reverse strand, counting down.
GGCATTTAATCACAGTCCCATATTCTCAGTCTCAGGCTCAGATATTTGCATTAAGCTTATAACGCTGTAAAACAAATTTTAAAAAAGGATAAATAATGATTATACATGTACTTCCAGTACAAGATGAGAAAAAGGAAAAATCAATTGCTCATAAAAAAAAGAATGTTTTAAAAATCAATATATATATATGTATATAGATATACATATATATCNATGTACTTCCAGTACAAGATGAGAAAAAGGAAAAATCAATTGCTCATAAAAAAAGAATGTTTTAAAAATCAATATATATATATATGTATATAAATATATATATATATATATACATACATACATATATATAGCTTAGAACTAGAAAGGTTTTTTAAAGTTCAGAGTTCTGAGCAGGTATGGGGGTGAATAGGCCATGCTGCGTGATTAAGGGTAAACACTAGTTCAAGGTTCAGACTCTAGGTCCATGTGGGGTCAGGTCGTGGGCTCGGGGCTAGAGAAAAGCTTAGGTCAGTTTTGTAGAAAATCCCACGTGTAGAGCCTGTGGGGGTGGGGGGTGCCTAAATTAGGTCTTTAGAGAAACACGTGGAGGGCTAGAATGCAGGCCATTACCAAGAGAGTGGGGGTAGGTGGAACAATAAGAAATCCTAAGCAGCAGAGGCAGAAGTCTCCAAAGATCTCCACAAGTCAGAACTGGGTCAATCATCTGAAATCTCAGGATTCCGGATCCACAGAAATGGTATGCACTGGAGAGTCAGGAAAAGAAGCAGAAATCACAGTAGGCAGGAAAAGCTGCAGAGGTCACAGGCACTGGGACACTGGCAGGAACTTGAGGCAGTGGTCTGTACTGGCGGGCCAGGCAGGGATGAAGTCCAGGTCAGGACTTAAGGAGATCAGCGGCGAGCCTATACTGGCTGGGCTCCGGCAATCCATCAGTGTCCGCAAGGGCCACCAGGCCCGGGGCATTGAGCAAAATAATTCGCAGCCCAGCGGCAATTAAAACCATTGTCTCTCTTCCCTGTAAAATAGCCTCTAGGCTGGGGAAAATAGGGAGAGAACAGGGCGAGGAATAAAATCGTTTCTGAGACTCTGAGTCCCAGAGCCGCATGGCTTCTTCTTAGGCTATCTAGAAAATTGAGAATTTGAATTTCAACCATGTGGTTGCCATTATTGTAAAGATTAAAAATGATAAAGACATATAATAATATAAATTAATAGTTTAATTAAAGCCATGCTGGTAGGGATAAAATCATTAGACCACGCGCCTATAAGTATTCACATTGCCTCATTCATCTTTACCTTTCATATCACGTGCCTGCTAGCTAAGAGAGAGACTTCCTCCTCACCCAGGAGATTTAACCCCTCTCTTACATCAACATATTTCCTGTTTGCCATGAGGAATCATGGGAAATGTAGTTTCAAAGTCTCCCACATGTCCATAGGAAATATATAACATACTTTTAAATGGCATCTCCCAAATTCCAATTATACAGTAGTCATGGAAACAAAAACCTTAAAAGCGGGTCATTTCCTCAAAGTTGATGGTAATGTATCGCCATTCCTAAGTTCTCCTCTCATTTCGCCACCTGTTGAAACATACCATTTACACAAATCATTTATTATATAATTTTATGATTTTTTTTTGTCTTCCTGCCACTCCTCCTCTGAGCAGTTGACAGTAGCTCTCACTGTTCTCCCAGCATGTTCTAGCTTCTTACCTTCACTTACAATATCCCACACAATTCCTTCCCAGTATTCTTAAATTTTTTTCACATATTATCCCAAATCAGTTTCTGGATAGTATCTTCTTAAATTGATTCTTTCTGATGAATGGTAGCTTCCCAACAGATATAACTCCACGTTTTCTTCTCCTTTGCACCAAATCACCTCCCTTTCCCCCTTACATCTGAAATGTTCAGTTATAATAACAAATACTTATTCAGCCTCTTCTACTATCAACACTTCTGCTTACTGAGAGGAGTGCAGGGAAAGGGAAGATGTGGCCCCTGCTCTCATACTCAGGAAACATTCAGAAGAATGTATTTCTAAATGAAGTGAAAATGACCATAGCATGGGAGAAAACTTTAGAAAACAGAGAGTTCTGGTGGGATTTGAGAGATGTATTGAAGAGTATGACAGCATAAGATAAGTACAAGAAGGATGAAAGGGCATTGCAGATAAGAGAAATAACACAAATCAAAAATGGAAAGGAACAAGTGTTTGTTAAGCACTACTAGGTGT
>NW_025381939.1:3463-3828 GCF_016433145.1 Gracilinanus agilis | reverse complement strand
ATATATATATATATGGCCATGTGGTCCCTTTTTCTCCAGACCATTCTGACTGACAAGTTCTTAATTCTAGTTGCTTAATGTTCTTCAGATCCTGCTACATAGAGCTGATCTTATGGTGGTTTGAGGAATTGGGTTCAAATTCTGCCCTAGCTGCTCTCTGTTTCCCATAATCTGGGTGAGTCTCACTTTTCTGATAGGCTAAGACAGAACACTGAAGTCTTGACAATTTCTGAAAAACTATCTTACCTCGGATGATCTTAAGACCTGAGAAGTGGCATAGACTAATGGGAAAATAAGTGAATGGGGGGGGGGGGCAGCTGGGTAGCTCAGTGGATGGGGGCAGCTGGGTAGCTCAGTGGATTGAG
>NW_025381939.1:0-3415 GCF_016433145.1 Gracilinanus agilis | reverse complement strand
GGGGGGGGGGGCAGCTGGGTAGCTCAGTGGATGGGGGCAGCTGGGTAGCTCAGTGGATTGAGAGCCAGGCCTAGAGACGGGAGGTCCTGGGTTCAAGTCCGGCTTCAGACACTTCCCAGCTGAGTGACCCTGGGCAAGTCACTTGACCCCCACTGCCCACCCTTACCACTCTTCCACCAAGGAGCCAATACACAGAAGTTAAGGGTTTAAAAAAAAAAAGAAAGAAAATAAATGAATCGGTTGTCAGAGGACCCAATTCTGTGTGCTACCCAGGGCACATGATTTCAGTCTATGGGACTCACTTTTCCTCCACTGTTAAATGATGGAGTTAGAAAGCTGAGGTTCTTTCCAGCTCTAAATCCTATGATCTTTGAAATCAAGAAAAATACCTTTGGAAGGAACATTTGAATGTCTTAAATTCACAATCTCTGGCTCCAAATTTTATGGATTGCCCTAGGATTTATCTTATTTGAGAATAGACACGGAAAATGAGTACTTTTCCCAGTTTAGATGCAAAAGCTGTCCATAGGCTACTTTTAACCCAAATCTCTAAAGACTTCCTGGCACAATATATTTTATTTTTAAATCCCATCCTCATTAAAATATTTATCCATCACATTTTATATGGAAAATGACTATAAGCCATCCATCTGAAATTCATTAAATCATATTTTTAAAGCAATAACTAGGAGGCAGGAGCTCCTCCCCTTTTTTAGATCACAGCATGAGAGTGAAATTTTCAATATCTTCAATATTCTCTCTCTTTTTTTAAACCCTTGTACTTCGGTGTATTGTCTCATAGGTGGAAGATTGGTAAGGGTGGGCAATAGGGGTCAAGTGACCTGCCCAGGGTCACACAGCTGGGAAGTGGCTGAGGCCAGATTTGAACCTAGGACCTCCCGTCTCTAGGTCTGACTCTCACTCCACTGAGCTACCCAGCTGCCCCCTCTTCAATATTCTCTTGCTACAAATGAAGATGAAAAAACTGAGTCAGATAGAAACCAGCCAGACATCACGCAGGGCCTCTTTCTGGTGAAATTGATCATCAGCCTGCATTTACTGAGGATGCTCTGCCTGTGCCACCTATGATGCGGATTGTTATGAGTTGTTGTTGGTTTTTTTTTTTCTTTGAAGGTTATTGACTCAGTGGTTGTACGATGAACGTGACATCCCCAGCAAATACAAACGGAACCAAATGTAGGTCATTCCACCGGGGACAAAATTCCAAACTTCCCTTCCAATTCGGGCTCGACCCAGAATAGACGGTAATCGCCAAACATCTGGTGGCTTCTCTGAACTTTGATGTTTGGGATTGAAATTCTGCCCACCGCCCAAATGTTAATTCGGCATTTAAGCCCCAACCTTGCAATACACATTTCACAGGAAGTTCGGAGTTAACTTAATTACTCTAATGTCTTTTAAAGCGATGTGCAAATCGTATTAAAGATCACTAAAGTTACACTAAGAATGCAAATGGCTCGGAGATGCCCCCGTTACATAAAACGCAAATATTTGAGAGCCTCGTCTAGTTCCCATTGGTCCACACTGGAAGCCAAATGTCGGCAGTTGCTAAATCACAACTAACGTCTCCCTACCCCTTTTTGGGGAGTTTATGAGTGGCAGAACAGGAAAATGCGTATCATAAAAAACAAAGCGACTCTCCTTTCTATTCGGGCCCTCTTTGGCATAATCTTGGGCGGTGGGTACTAGTTCCTTCTCAGTAGCCTTTATTGTTTAGCGAGTTCATTTGAAAACGAGTCCAGGGCGAAGGCAGACAGCGCCTTGGACCCCCCAAAGACATTATTGACTCAGATTTCTTCCCGGATCTTTAGTTTCTTCCCCTCCCCCCCCCTCCAGTCTCTCGGAGCTGTTCCTTTCCCTGTAGTCCTAAAAGGGGACCGGGGCAAACAAAAGGATTATGACCTCTTTCAGCATGTTTCCTGCTTGCTCCAAAGAGTCAGGAAGGAGAGATGGATTAAATGGAGAAAAGGCCCTGTTTGAAAACATTAATCTGCTGTAATTAGTGATTGAGGAAGGAAATGCAACCAATACATGAAAGATAAATCAGCTTCTGGGGGAAAAAAGCTTTCAGATTCCTGAAGTTTACGGAACACTCAAGAGAAAGTGACAGGAACGTCCAAACAAAGCTCTCTTGGGCGAGGGCAACTCACCAGGAAATTCTCCGAATCCTCAGACTGCCCACGAGGACCCCTCCTTAGAGGGGCCAAGATTTAGGTCCACAGGACCAATCTTTCTTTCTCTTCAGCCCCAGTTTTGTTTTTTTTTTTTTTTTTGAACAACTCCTTCCTTCTGTCTTAGAATTGATGCTAAGTTTTGGTTCCAAGGCAGAAGAGCAGTAAGGACTAGGCAATGGGGATCAAGTGACTTGCCCAGGGTCACACAGCTGGGAAATTTGTCTGAGGTTACATTTGCACCCAGGACCTCCTGTCTCCGGGTCTGGCTCTCCATCCATTAGTTGTCCCCATACCCAGATCTTAATTATTGTCTCCCATTTTTTTCAGGCACCAGAAAAACAGAAAAAGCAAGAGCCTCGCAGTCACCATTGAGCCCTAGCTGGTTTGACTTGCCCCATTGAATCTCTTACCCCTACTCTGCCTTTGGGTGTGTCTGTGTGCAAGTCTGTCACTTTCTCAAACCAGTCAGCTCCACACTTTCTCTTCGCAGACTTTATTGTTTGTTTTGTAGCAAAAGTGAAGGTGGTTAAGGACAGTTCTGCCCAGATTCAGTTAGAGAGTGGAATGCCTGGGCCTCTCCCTTCCTCACCTTCCCCTTCCCCTCAAACAATGGATGGATTATGGACCATCTTCTTCCAACCCTGGACCTCTAGGGAAATAGCTAGGAGCCCTGGAGCCTGCCCAATTTGCAATTTTAAAAAAATGTTATTTCAATATATATATCAGATATAGTTTGGTTACTGTGTGGGATCCATTTCAGGGAGAAAAGGAAAAAAGGCAGTTGCTTCCCCTCCAGAAATTTAAAAAAAAAATGCGGGATCCTTAGAGTTTCAGGAGTTCTTTTTGCAGTCCAGCTTCTCCCCTAAAAAGTTGTGTGGGGTGGTAGAGGGAGAGGAGGGGATGGAGGAGGAGGTGAGAGAGTGTATTTGTGAGTATATTTTGTGTGAGGGTGTGTGTATGAGTGTATATGTGTAATGTGAGAGAGACACACAAAGAGAAATAGAGAAATAGAAACAGAAAGAAATAGAGTTGGGGAGGCAGAGAAGGAAAGGGAGAAGAAGGAAGAGAGAGAAGGAAAGAGAAGGGGGGAGAGGGAAAAGGAGAGAGGGGAGAGGGAGAGAGGGAAAGGGAGAAAGGGAGAGAGGGAGAAAGAGGGAGGAGAGAGAGAAAGTCAGAAAGAGGGGGAAAGAGGGAGAAAGAGGAAGGGAGAGATAGAAGGG
>NW_025381938.1:0-7109 GCF_016433145.1 Gracilinanus agilis | reverse complement strand
CCCTCCCTCCCTCCCTAATATACAGACTTTGGCCACCTCTCTGCCATAGTCTTTGTAGCAGCCTAGGCTCCATCCCCCACCTCCCCATGCTGTGCTGGAGACAGTTGGAGGTAGAAGGTGCCTGTGGCTGTTTCTGCCAACCCCAAATGCCAGCAGCTGCACAGTCCCAGGGATAATTGCTCATATCTGTTTCTTCTCTTTTCCAGGGCTCAGTGAGTGTTCCAGGAACTGACTTTCCATAGTATGATGACCTGCAAAAGCAGCCCTTCCATTTACATTTCAAACTCCAAGTCAGCCGTGGCCGAGACTGAACTAGAGCGGTACAGGATAATGGGTCAAATGTAATTAGCAGGCCAAATAACTGTACGGTCCAGGCTGATTTATTTTGTGCCCATCAGATTCCAAGAACCCGAGTGCTTGAAGGCAACCAAACAATCACTGTATTGTAGAGAAACAAACCCGGGCTCACTCAAAAATCAATTGCCCCGTAAGGCAAGGGCAGCCCTGTGCCCCTAAACAGATGGGGTTGAAAATCCACCATCCCCCCCTCCAAAAAACAAAAGAAAAGACAAGGACCCTCCATCTTAATAACGCAGCGTCTGGTTAAATTATGAACCTGATCCAGGAGTGGAGCAAACAGAGGACCTGAAATGGAATGAAGTCAGCCCGATTCTTCTCCTTTAAAAAAGAAAAAAAAAAATACCGTTCAGTTTCCATCAGTGTTAGCATCTCTGCAGCAATGCAACCATTCACAATTTGCAGTTCAGTGTGTTACTTTAATTAGTATGAAAATTAAAGGGCAACGATGGGCCAACGTGAATGATTATGGAAATACATGGGCATCCCATGCAATCTTCGCATTTAATTAATCGTCCTGTAAACTCGATGGTGCACTTTCAGTCGGGGGCTGAGTCTAACAACTCCATTTTAAATAAGCACTTAATACTTAACAGGATGTGGAGAACGCACCCTGGCATACGGGGGCTTCTCAAGTTTCACTGTCTGAAATTTTTCAAAGCTGACCCAAGTCAACCTTAAGAATGTTTAACACTCGGAGCCTGAACACAAGAAACTCTGTGATGAACAGACATTCAATTACATTTTTTAAAAGTGAGAAGCATTTTTTTTTTTTTTTTTTTTTTTTTGTAAAATAGCAGCTTTGGAAACTAATTGGCAGACGCCAAACTTGTGAGTCAAGGCCAAATCTAGCTGGGGCAGCTTTTACTACAGTAACGTTAGTCAAAAGAAAATGAGGAGAAAAAGGCATCTTTGTTTCCCAGTCAAATTAGCTGATTAAGAAATAAAACATCTTAACATGTTTTTTAAAATGCAGAATTAATTATTTATATGAAGAAAAAAAAAATTAAAGCCAGGTTGGGTTGAATTGCACTTTGTGTGGGAATTGAATGGCACATAAATAGTAACCCTTTTATGCCCAAGCTTGGCTTCATTAAACAAGACTCCATATTAAGAGCACTATTCATTAAAAAAAGAAATTCTTTTTTTTTCTACAGTAAACACCAGTGAGAAATCATAAGGAACTTTCTGCATTTAGGTCATGTTAAAAAAAAATCAATCTGGCTCATCAAAACCCAGGTTATAATAGAGAGAATGGGACTTGGGAGTTAGGGATATTTGATCCCCAAACTTGCCCCCATTAGTTCCTAGCTATGTGACTCTGGGTGAATCCCTTGACTTTTCTCAGCCTTGGCTTCCTCGTCTGTAAGATGGGGATAATAATAATGATAGTGCTAACCTAGAATTATTTTGAGGCTCAAGTAGTGCAAGTTTATACAAACTCTAAGAAACCATGCAATTATTTATTATTATTTATTTATTATTTTATTTTTAATTTATTATTTATTTATTATTCTTATTCTCATTCTAATCATGATCAATGGACTTTAGATAGAAATTGTCCTATGACAAATTTCTATAATGCTTTTTATGTTCAAAATTTGACAGATTGCTGTGCATAGAGATGAAATTAGAATTAATACTAGGATTACTATTAGCTGTTATCATTTGACTAGTGTTATTGTAAAGGGAAAAAATAACAACCCGTACCCACTCTAGTAGATGTGTCTTTAATTCACAAGTTTGGCGGCTGCCAATTAATTTCTAGAACTGCTGTTTTACATGTTTCAAATCTGACAGAATAGAAAAACCAGTACAATAGGTCAAACACTAGCGATTAACAGGGAGGAAAAATGCCCACAAAACCTCCAGCAACTTACTTTGTTATTTGATACAGTAACAAAGGGACTTATCTGGACCTGGGTTCAAAATCCCCTTTTTGCCAGTTATTGGGCAACTCAGTTTCCTCTTCTATAAAACAAGAGGATTAGACTGGAAGGTCTCTAAGGCCCCTTCTGACTCAGAGTATAGGATTCGCCAGAACCCAGGTCTTTTGATCAAGATGAGGCCAGAAGAAGGATTTGCAGCAGAATTTGAACAGAACTTCCTTTTTAATTTTTCTAATGGGTAAATTTGGAACTCAGAAAGGCAAGGGGAGGACTAGTTCTTGTTGAAAAGAGGCAAATGCCATTTTCTCCAGCTTACTCTTCAGGTCCAGCCTTTTTTCTTTCTTTCTTTCTTTCTTTTTTTTTTTTTTCTGACAATGGACATTTGGTGGGGACCCTTGCCTGGGTTGTTCAAGTCAAGTCTACAAGCATTTATTAAGCCCCTACTATGTGCCAGGCACCATGCTAAGCACTGCCAACTATGTATTTGTAAAAAAGGCTGCGTGATGTGAATAAACATCCCAACACCTGGTTTTTGTGAGAGCTCACCCAAGTCATGCTTACCCCCACGCTAAGCCAAGTTTCTTTTATGAATGTCCATTTGTGAAAAGATGTTGAACTCAGTCCCTTTGCTTAGTATCAGAATCAGCACTAAAAAACAGGGAAAAAAAATCCTTTGGACATCTTCAGCATTTTTTCTAGTATCAGCAAACAGGGAAAATATGGAGGGAAAAAAACCAAACAATAAAACTAGACAACAAAATAAGCTTCGTTCTAAACAAGAAATCCAGCGAATCTATTAAAAATGATTTGGTAAGAGATAAGGGTTGAGGCAAAAGGGGACAGATTAGTAGTGCTGGTACTGGAGACCTAAGTAAAATAAATGCTGATTTGTACCCATGTTTTTTTTTTTTTTTTCCTGAAGGCTAAAACATATGGCAGTACATATGGGAGGTGAATGTGATTAGGTAGGCAGCAATCCTACTGCAGAACCAGGTGGTATAGGGCTTAGCTTTCTTACCCAAGAACAGCGCAACATTGGTACTGGTCAAAGAATGCAGAATTTAAGCTCCCTGGACTGGAGTTCAAATCCCATCTCTGCTGCTGGCTAGCTAAATGACCTGGACCTATATGACTTGGCTCCAAATTCAGTACCCTCTTTAAAATTTATATTTTATTTTGTTTTATATTGTGCATTGTTTATATTATTTTAATTTAATTTAATAAATTAAAAAAATAAAATTCTAGGATTTTATTTTGAACCCTGTCTCTCAGGCTCATATTTGCTTCTGGGTCCTCATCCATAAAATGGAAGTTGGTGCACACCCTTCTCTCTGAGAGTTCCAGGGCTCACTAGAGAGAGGATCTTATCGTTATTAGGTGCATTCTCTTCAAAAGAGCAGATTGCTAACTTTCTCTGTGATGCTGCTCTATGCTTTGCAAGTGCTTGCTCTCTCTCCATTCAGAATTTTGTGTCTTTTAGTCTTGGTTCTGAGCCTTCAGATTTTGGGGTTCAAGAAAATGAATCCTGTTCAAATGTTGCTTAGTGTAATGTGTAGATGGGCAGACTTGGATTTGGAGAGACAAGAGTTCAGATCCTGCCTCTGAAGTTTATGAGCTATGTGACCCTGGACAAGTCACATCACTTCTCTGAGTCTTAGTTTCCTCATCTATACAATGGGGATGATAATATTTGTAGCACTTATCTTAATAGAATTGTGAATTCTAAAATAAGGCCATTTGTTATCATAATTTACAAAGGACGAGTCTCACTTGGAGCTCCAATGTCTGGCATCTGAGAAATGACTGCTGGAGTACTGGGCTGCCATAATGGATAGAATACCTAATCTTGAGTCATGAAGATCTGAGTTCAAATTTAACCTCAGACATTTATTAAATTTTCATTTTAATCTATCTATCTATCTATCTGTCTATCTATCTATCTATCTATCTATCTATCTATCTATCTATCTATCTATCTATCTATCCTTACTTTCCCTCTTAGAATCAATACTGTGTATTGGTTCCAAGGCAGAAAAGCTATAAAGGCTAGGCAATGGAGGTTAAGTGACTCGCCCAAGGTCTCCCAGATGGGAAGTATTTGAGGCTAGATTTGAATCCAGGATCATTCTAGGTCTGGCTCTTGATCCACTCAGCCACTCAGACATTTATTTACTAGCCTTGTGACCCTGGACAAGTCTTTTAACTCCTGCCTGCCTCAGTCTCCTAAAATGTAAAATGGGGATAATAACAGCATTTACCACCGAGGGTTGTTGTGAGGATCAAATGAATTATTTATAAAGCATTTAATAACTGCCACATGGTAGGTGATTAATAAATGCCTATGACTTTCCCTTCTCCCAACCCAAATGAACTACTTTGGGGATAAAATCATTCAGATTGATTTTCATCTCCCCACCTTTCATTGGAATTTCCTTTAGAATGTTTTTTTTTTTTTTATGAAATATCTTTCATTACTTTTGAAGCACTCAACCATCACTTGGGCTGCTGGAAATGCCCATTTCTCCCATGGAGCCCCCCTTGAAGGGGGCAACTCAATAATGCCAGGTCTAGTTTTAGGATGAAAGTTCAAAACACACTCCTACATAATCCAACACAAAAATTGTCAAAACAAAAAAACACAAGTTTTATTTTTTTTCTTCTCCAGAGTGGTTTGGTGGGGAGAGCAGCAAAGGAATGAAATTTGGAGGAAGGAGCTCTAAAACCACATCAGTCTGAAAGCAGTGAGCTTGGCGCATGGTTAATTCAAAGCTTGGCCTGTCGGAACAGTGGGTCAGTGTATGACTTCATTATGTGGCATGGGTAACACTGGCAACTCAGCATGCTGTGAGGAACTGTTCTTTGCTATTTCCTGACTGGTATGTGCAGTTGGGAGTTTAATTAGCATATTGGTAGTGTTCCTGCCCCCCAAGGAAAAATGGTAAAGGGCTTTATTTTTTGGGGAAAAAAAATGTAAGTACTCAAAAAAAGAAATTTCTTTTCTTTCTGTACAGAGCTATCTCCATTCCCTTTTGATAGCTGTGTTTGGGGAAAATATAAAACTGGTGAGACCCCTCAGACCCTGCTCAGCCATAAGACCCGGGGACCCCCACTCTGCCAAAGCTGTAGCTTCGGACCCAGCCGGTCAGTCTACTTATATGGGAGAGAAAAAAGGGGTTTAATGGGTTGTGAAAATCAGCCCTTTAGAAAATAGCATTATATCCTGAATACTTCCTGCCACACTGGTTTCATAAGGAAGTACCTAAACAATTCCCTTCTGAATGAGTTCCTACAGATTTTTATCAAGATCATCCTTTCAGGGGCCAGACCAAAAAAAGCTGAGATCCCTCCTCCCACCCCCAGGGCAGAAGAAAAGCAATTTTTGCTTTAAAGCTCTTTTTTAAGGGGGTTTGCAAAGATCACATGTATATACGCCCATTTCGGTATGCATCCAAATTGAGATCACATGTCCACAGGAGTATTTGATAATATATATATTCATATATGCATAGGAACGTGTTATATATATCTATCCTTCTTCTGTTTATCTGGTACCCAACATCATAATTAAGGACATTTTACTTTAGAAAATGGAAAGAGCCTTTTCAGTTTTGTCTAATTGGTAATTTAATTACATAGCTAATTAGGAGCATAGTGGGTGTTGGGACGACAATGGTTGTCTTTAACTTGAAATCCTCACCACTTACAAAACCATGACATTCTTCTATTGCCGAATACTTCAAGAATGGATTAGCAAGTCAGTAAATACAACCCTGTAAAGGTAGGCTGTTCCCATCTTCTGGAATTGGCAAAATTCATAATGTGAGTCTGATCTATTCCACTAAGCAATTATCACTTAGCCCTTCCCTCTAGCTGGGGGGTCTCTTCCCCTTGTACTCCCTGAGGGAATGTGTGGTGAATTTTTCAGTGCTGGAATTCCTTTGGATTGGGCTGGAGGAGGAGGTGGAGATACTTCTTGGAAGGAGTGTGGCCAAATAATTGGAACAAAGAACTATGAGTCTTCAGCCTTTGGCTAATTTCTCCATGTGTGGCCTCGGGCAAAGAGCTCCTCCGCCTGCCTCAGTTTCTCTGCATCTCTGGGACAGAGTTCTGGGGCCCATGAATGAAAGGGATTGAGTATAAAGAAGTATTTAGTTGAGTTACTGGATATCCCCATGGAAACAGGGTATATAATCAGAGGCCAGGATCTCAAGGAAAGGGACCTCAGAGGCCAAGTCTGACCTTCTCATTTTACAGATGAAGAAACAGATTTAGAGAGATGAAGTGACTTGCTCAAGGTCATACAGGTGACTTTAATTAGCAATAAAGATAGAATTTGAACCCATATCCTCTAATAATTGAGTGTTCTTCCCCCTTTCATCATCCACTCCCAATTTCTAAGGCTCTTCTTTTGGATTTGATTCTTTTAAATCTATCTTATTTATTTACTTTATATTTATACTGTATTAATTTATATGTGCACTTATTGTTTCTCCCATTAAAGTATGAATTTGCAAAGAAAGGATTGTTTCCTATGATGAACTTCTGCTTCCAGATCCTGATATATCTATGTACTTTGTACTTATTGATTAATTGGTTGGCATCTTCTATATTATGTTGTCTTCTAGCCCGAGATCATTTAGTCTAGCTTTCTGTAACTATCTGAAAGTGGTCATTTAATCTTTTCTACAAGACCTTTGAGAACTCATCACCTCACCAGGAAGACCATTCCTCAATTGTAAAATGAAGATAATAGCACTTACCTCCCAGGTTTGTTGTGAAGATTAAATGAGATACTATTTATAAGGCACTTACCACCATTCTTGGCACATAGGTTTGTACTTAATAAATCTTTTTCTTCTTCCT
>NW_025381937.1:0-5295 GCF_016433145.1 Gracilinanus agilis | reverse complement strand
TATTTTATTATATAAACATATTATATGTATAATATAATTTTAATTTAATATTTAATTTTATGTATTTATATTATTTTATATTTGTTATATTTGTTATATTTATATATATTTATGTTATTTTATATTTATATTAAAATTTTTTTTTACCTTCATTATATACATTTTTAGGGGTAGCTAGATGGCACAGTGGATAGAGTCAGGCCTGGAGTTGGGAGGATCTGGGTTCAAATGTGGCCTTAGACACTTCCTGGCTGTGTGATCCTGGGCAAGTCGAAGAGTCCCAATTCCTAGCCTTTGCCATTCTCTCTCAGGGTTGTTATTAAGGACAGAAACGAAGGATTTGAAAAAAAAATTGGGTTGGGGTTCATATCCTTTCCCCTTCTCACTCCTTGAGAAGACAAGTGATTATACGTGTACAGTCATTTCCATATTAGCCATGCCATGTCTAGAATTTAGAACTAAACACGACCCATAGACTTCTCCTCCAGCCTCTTCTGTTTACAGCCCAGAGCAGGAAAGGGCTGCGCTCCATTTCCCCAAAGCCGGACAAGTGGCAGAGCCAGGACGTGGGTTTCCTCGGTCTAAGTCCGCTGCTCTGACCATTGCACCCTACGGGGCAGTGAGCATCTAAAACTATTTCCAGTGTCCCCAGCGTTCTTCTGAAGCAGCGTTTTAGCTTCGCAGCTGGACGGGCTCCTGGAGGTTCAGTTCGGTTTAACAAACATTTTTGTAGCCCCACATTTGTGCAAAGCCCTGTAGCATCTAGTCCAACCCTGTCATTTTACAGAGGAGGAAACTGAGGCCCCGAGAGGGACAGTGACTTGCCCCACTTCACACAGCTTGTAAGTGGAAGAGCTGGGATTTGCACCCACGCCTTCTGACTTCAGAGCCAATGTCTTTTCCAGTATGCCGCCTCCGTACGGGTATGTCGTATCCGCATGCTTGTACGTGTGTGTGCGTTTGGGGGGATGACTGTGAGGACAAGAGTTTGTCTTGTGCGGGTGGACGCATGGAAGCGGGCATGTTTGTGTGATGCATGTCTCGGGGTGTTTGCTTGTCCCGGCCCAAGGGTGTCGGGCCGGATCCATCCTTCCTACCCCGCAGCGTCTCTTGTGTCTGGCTCTTTCTTTCACCACCCTCGTTCTGATCTTCATCCCCTCTTCCTTGTAGTATTACAACAGCTTCTTAATTAGATTCCTGGCTTCCTGTCTCTCCTTTCCCCAGCGCAGCTTTCACACGGTTACCAAAGGTATCTATTTAAAAGGACGCGTTTGGTCCTGCCTAACCAGCTAGGTAGCACCGTGGTTAAAGGGCTGGTCCTGGAGTCAGGAGGATCTGAATTCAAATCTGGCCTCAGACATTGACTAGCTATGTGGCCATGAGCAAATAACTTTCTCTCTGTACCTCAGTTTTCTCATGTGTGAAATGGGGATGATGATGATGATGATGATGATGATGATGATATTTGTGTCCCAGGGTTACCATGAGGATAAAATGAAATAATATTTATCAAGTGCTTTGCAGACTCTAAAATGCTGTATAAAAGGGGGCAGCTAGGTAGCCCAGTGGATTGAAAGCCAGGCCTAGAGATGGGAGGTCCTGGGTTCAAATCTGGATTCAGACACTTCCTAGCTGTGTGACCCTGGGTAAGTCACTTAACCCCCATTGCCTAGCCCTTATCACTCTTCTGCCTTGGAAGCAACACATAGATTAATTCTAAGATGGAAGGTAAGGGTTTTTAAAAAATGCTATATAAATGCTACTCCTTTATTGTTGCTTTTATTATTAATTTGTATGCCACTCTCTAGGTCAAGAAGTGATAGTAGCTCCCTTTTGCCCCTGTAATAATAAAAATTATGAGGCTGGTAGTAGCTTAATAACATTATTAAATCAAAGCAATAGGAGTAGTAAAGAGAGGGAAAATTAGGAAAGAGGTAGAGAGATACTTAGTTTTCTAATCTATTGACTACCATGCTGGGCCTGTGGGTAAACTCCTACAAGGGTTCCTTCAGCTCTCTGTGTTCCAGCCAGAAGCCTCCAAAGACCTCCTGGTCTCCTCTTATAAGCTCTTTTCTCCACCCACTCTCACACATCACATCTCAGGAACCAACCACAGCTCCTTAACTTGTTGGGGCCGTCCAGAGGGGCAGAGCCTATGGAATCAGTTTCCCCTCTTGTTGGTTCCTTGGTTCTTTAACTTCCTTTCTCTGAGGGCTTCTCTGTACCTGGATTTATTCAGTGGTCTTTGACCTCCAGCTCACTGAGAGATGATGTTAAACAAAGTGACATAATGGAGAGAGAAATTTGCTTCTGACACCCCTAGGACAGAATATGAACTTTTCAGCTTTGTATTATATCTGACTCCAGACTACCTCCCTAGACTTATTTCACATTGTACATAGAATCATAGATTTATTTACATCTCTTTCTCTCTCTCTCTCTCTCTCTCTCTCTCTCTCTCTCTCTCTCTCTCTCTCTCTNTCTCTCTCTCTCTCTCTCTCTCTCTCTCTCTCTCTCTCTCTCTCTCTCTCTCTCTCTATTATTTTTAAACCCTTACCTTCCATCTTAGAATCAATACTGTGTATTGGTTCCAAGACAGAAGAGTGGTAAGGGTTAGCCAATGGGGGTTAAGTGACTTGCCCAGAGTCACCCAGCTAGGAAGTGTCTGAGGTCAGATTTGAACCCAGGTCCTTCTGTCTCCAGGCCTGGCTCTCAATCCACTGAGCCATCCAGCTGTCCCCAGAATCATAGATTTAGAATGGGAAGGGCCATTGAAAGCTATCCAGTTAGACCCTTTATTTATAGATGAGGAAATTGAGTCTTAGACTCCTAGCTAGGGTTTAGGGTAAGATTTGAACCCATGACTCTCAGGCTTTCAAGTCCTGTGCCCATTTCACCATGCCTTGCTCCCTTCTCTTTAGGCTCTTTATGTTTGTACCAAGCTCTCCTACTTGGTATGTTTTGAACTTGCCTTTCCATCTCCTACCTGCATCCCTTTGCCTAAGTCGTCCCTCATGACCAGGGCACTCTTCCCACTTCTGCCTCCCGGGATTTCTGGTTTCCTCCAAAGCCAAGCTCCTGGGTTACATTCAGCAGAAATCCTTTCCTCATCCCCTCCTTGTTCGTCTGACTCCTTCTCTTATGATATAATATCTACTGACATGTTTATATGGTCCCTCCCACCTCCGGGGGTGGGGGGTGGGGGTGGAAGCTCTGGAGGGAAGGGCAGGATTAGGAGGGAAGAGGAAGGAGAGGAAGGGGAAAATTCAGAATCTGATAAAGTGTTGCCCAGAATGCTTGGACTAGTCAGGGCATGGGTTCAAAGGTCCTATTTGAATGCTAAGATTAAGTGCCTTGTTGGCACCCTTAAAATTTTTTTTTAATTTTTAAATTAAAAATTTTTAATTAAATTTTTTTATTAATTAATTAAGAAAAACTTTCCATGGTTACATGAATTATGTTCTTTCTTTCCCTCCTCTCCTTCCATTCCCCTCCCATAGCCAATGCGCAATTCCATTGGGTTTTACATGTGTCATTAATAAAGACCAATCTCCATATTATTGATATTTGCACTGGGGTGATCGTTTAGAGTCTACATCCCCAACCATATCCCATGTGATCAAGCAGTTGTTTTTCTTCTGTGTTTCTGCTCCCACAGTTCTTTCTCTGGATGTGGATAGTGTTCTTTCTCCTAAGTCTCTCAGAGTTGTCCTGGATCATTGCATTACTGCTAGGAGATGTTACGATTAAAAATGATAAAGACTGATATAATAAGAGAAATTAGTAGTTTAATTAAAGCCATGGCCATGTTGGTAAAATATATATGACTGCGCCTGACTAACTTTTAAATTTACCGCCGGAGCCCATCTTGTCCCTCTCATTCGCCAGCCAGCCACTCAGCAAAACCAAGAGAGCTCCTCTAGGCCCTCCTCTGAATTTAAGCTGCCCCCTGCGTGGGGACCTTTGACGTCCCCACGCCCTAAGACCAGAAACCCATTGGAATCATGGGTAATGTAGTCTCAAAGCCCCCACGTGTCCATAGGGAGTCTGCTGGGCACTTCCAAAAAGCACTTCCCTGAATTCAAAACAAACATAGAGAAGTCCATTACATTTGATTGCAAGTTTTTGATTTTTTGGATTGTGCATGTGTGTATGTGTGCATTTATGTGTCTGCAGAATCACAGATACACATATGCATGAGGAACTATGTTGGTTTTGGGGTATAAAAAAACACAGAATGAAAAATGATCTCTCTTACACAACTTACATTCTACTGCAGAGGGCCAGGGGAGGAATATAACATATAGGTATGCACCAACATGTGTCCTCACACAGAAGACAGTAGAACATGTGTACACACGTGTGTACACATACATACAAACACATAGGAATCAGACCTAGACTTGTGCTCTCACTGGCCTCGGCAACTCTGCCCCATTGACAAACCCCTTTGGTTGATACAAATCAGCGCCTTCGCTGATCTAAAGATGCCTGCCAATGCTCGAGATGACCTCTGTATGGAGGGAAATGGACATTGTGGCCTAGTGGGGGAAGCCAGCCTCAGAGCCTGAAAAGTCAGGGTTCAAATCCTGTCTCTGACACCTACTGGCTCTGTAACCCCACCTTCAAGGGTATAAACAAGCATCTCTGCAGGATAAGTAGGAAATAATGAATAAAGGGCGTCAGAGAGTATTTGAGGAGTGGCCCTACAGAGGAAGGTTAGGATGATTCCTTTGCCCTACACCAAGAGAAGTTCAAAATGGATGTGTGATTTAGACATAAAGAGTGATATTATAAGTATATCAGAATTATTTCTTTGGTCCCAGGGAACAGAAATGGGAGGGAGTGGGGAGGAGTCTCAGGAAGGCAGATTTCTGCTTAGAAAGAAAACCTTTCTAACAAACAGCCTGAAGGAAGTCATGAGAGCCTTCTTATTGGAGGTGTCCAAGCGGACTGCCTAGGGGATTCCTGCACTGAGTGGGAGGTGAGCCTAGATGTGCTCTGAGCTTCCTTTCCACCCTCAGAGCCCATGATGGCATGAAACGTAAGGAAGTGGAGGCTTGTACATTGCGTGGGCTTCTGGATTTAATGCCACTCAAATATTTCTGTGGTGACATCAGGGCTTTTCTGGAATCAGATGGAGGAGAAATCCAAGACCAGAAACAACCAGGGGTGTTGTGTTGGCTTTTCTCTGTTTTCCCTTTTCTGTCTCCCTCTCTCCTCTCCTCCCCTCTCTATCTCTGTCTATCTCCCCCCCCCCATCTTTGTCTCCCTCAACCTTTCCCCTTTTCCCCT
>NW_025381936.1:0-6147 GCF_016433145.1 Gracilinanus agilis | reverse complement strand
TTTCCCCTCCTCTCCCATCTCCTTCTCCCTCTTTCCCTCTCCCCTTCCCCTTTCTCTCTCTACCTTCCATCGCTCTCCTTTCCTCTCTCTCTGTCCTTTTCCCTCTCCCTTTCCTCTGTCCTCTCTTACCCCTCCCCAGGACCCACCGAGCTCCCTGGACTGGGGAGGGCAGGCCTAGCTCTCTTTCTCTCTCTCAAGTAACTCTGACAGAACGTCGGGCTGTCCGTCTCTCTCTGCCTCTTGCGGTGCCTGCCGCGTTCGGGACGGGCTCCCCCGCCCTCTTCCCTTCCCCCTCCCTCGCCCGCTGCTTCCCCGCCTCCCCTCCCTCCTCCCTCCCGTCCTTCTTGTGGCCGGCCGGCAGGACGGCCCGGGTCATTCCAGGACACGACGCTCCTCGGGAGGAAGCCCAGCCTCAGGCGGCTCCAGCTCCCGGGCTCCCTCCAGTTGGTCAGGTGAGAGAGCGAGCGCCCTGACCCGGGTCTAGTGGCCCCTTCCTCGGCGCCGGGGCCCTGCCGCCTCCCAGGCTGCCTCTGCCCTCGGGGGCTCCAACAGCTAACTCCTACCGGGTCCGAGCCCGGGGGGGAGCCGGAGGAGGGCCCCTGCGACCGGAGGGCGGGGAGAGAAGCCGCCGGGGGAGGGGGCCGAGGGGCTGGACTCCGAGTGGACGTCGGTGCCAGGAACTTGCGAGACTGGCAGCCTGCACCGGCCCGGCTGGGGGCCGGGCGGAGCGAAGGGCAGGGAGGGGGCAGGGGCAGGGGCAGGGGCGGCTTGAGGGGTGGGGGGCTGGCGAGAGCTGGAGGGGACTCTCCTCCTGGGAGCTCCAGCGCAGAGCCTGGCTTTAGCAGGGGATTCCCCTAGTGAAGTTTTCCCCAGGCAGAGGGCTTAGGTCGGCGCGCTTAAGGGCGCTCCCCTACAATCCCGGGAAAGCGGGGCGGGCAAGCAGGCACCAGACCGGCAGCAAGAAGACAGCCGGCTTTGCGACCGAGCCTGGCTGCGCCGCCCCCTGGTTCCCACCCCGCTGCAAAGGAGCCCAGCTCAACCCCGGCACCCACTGCCCCTGGGAGCCCGAAAACTAGGGCAGCCCCGAAGGGGCGTTTCATTTGGAGAGGGGGAAGGGAGAATAGACTTAGGGCTTCTTTTCTTCTTTCCTTCCTTCCTTCCTTCCTTCCTTCCTTCCTTCCTTCCTTCCTTCNTCCTTCCTTCCTTCCTTCCTTCCTTCCTTCCTTCCTTCCTTCCTTCCTTCCTTCCTTTTCTTCTTTCTTTTTCTTTCTTTCTTACACTCTTTTTTTCTTTCTTACACTCTTTTTTTCTTTCTTACATTCTTTTTTCTTTCCTTCATTTCTTTTTCTTTCTTTCTTTTTCTTCCTTTCCTTTTATTTCCCTTTCTTTCTCTTTTTCCTTCCTTCTTTCATCATCCTCTTCTCTTCAGGAGCAACGTATGGAGAAGCATCTTATTCTCTTTTTGCCTCTCCTTTCCTCCCAGCTCATCTTCCTCTTCCTCTCTACCTCAAGTTTCCTGACTCTATCTTCACCTTAATCACTTGACAGAGAGCCACGAGTTACTTTGCCAACTGCTGAGCTCAAGTGTCTGTAGCTAGACTTCTGACTTCTTTCTCCCTCCCTTCCTCTCTCCCTTTCACTTTCCTGCCTCTCAGTTTACCATTTTCTTGCCTGACCTCTATCCAGACTTCTAAATTAAGGTTGTTTGTATTTTAAACAGTCTTAAGGTTAAGAGGATAACAACACCCTTAGCTAGGAAGTGTTGGGGGGGGTGGGAAGGGGGAACCTCCAGGGAAATCCCCACTTTCTTTGATATTTCTCTGACCCTGAACTTTTGGTGACTTCCCAGCCAGGGAGTTTCCACATACTATCAGATAATTATTAGTTATTAAGAATCTCTCTGGGGTGTCATAATCTGCCAAGTGCTGGGCCACTTGACAGGTTTTTTTTTTAAACAATTATTCTTTCCAGTCCCAGGAGAGGTGGTTTAGTGTTGTTGGTCCCTTTTTATAACTGAGGAAACTAAGGCATAAGGACAAGAGGAGCTTTTCCAAGGTCAAAAGTTCTCAAAGGAGCAAGACCAGTGCAAGGGAAAAGGATGCTATTTGGCTTCTCAGTTTGGTTTAATCTCCACTCCACCTTGAGTGCTTTGGCTGCCTGGGGCATCATCCCATGGTAACAGGTGTCCAGGTCCTTTCAGGGCAATTGCTCATGCTAACAGAGTTCTTCCTCACCTGTTCCCCCTTCTCACAACCTCCCAATAAAATGTGTTGTGACATCTCATCAGGGCCCTGCACCAGATTTCCAAGACTGCTCCAGCTTGTAACTACAGGGTGCTAGCATGTGGTTGAATCCTTCCCTCATGGGAAATCCATATTCATTTTGCAGGGGCCATGTGGAAAGATTTGCTTGTCTTAAGCCAAACGAGTGACTATTGATGGGAGATTATTTGGCACTTTGTTTGATGTCTTGGGGTATGACAATTTCATAGGCTCATACATGGATTTAGAACATGAAGGGACCTCAGATGTAATTTAGTTCAACCCTTTTGTTTTGAATGGGAAAAATGAAAGCCTAGAGTGGTTAATCAGTTTGCCTAAGGTCACACAGATAATGAGTAGCAGAGCAGAATTTCTTTACTTTTTGTATGGTATGAACCCTTTTGGAAGTCTACTGAAGTCAATGGACCCCTTCTCAGAATACTATTTTTAAATGCACAAAATAAAATACATGGAATTACAATTGATATGTAGGCATTTGGGAAGAAGATAATAAACCAGAGTGGATATCCAGAAGTTGATGGAATGGAAGAAACAAGGAAGTACAGAGGAAAATTTTAAGCCCTTACCTTTCATCTGAGAATCAATACTGTGTTTTGGTTCCAAGGTAGAAGATCAGTAAGAACTAGGCAATGGGGGGGGGGGGGGGAGGTAAGTGACTTGCCCAGGGTCACACAGCTAGAAAGTATCAGAGGTCAAATTTGAACCCAGGACTTCCCATCTCTGGGTTTGGCTCTCAATCCCCCAAGCCAGGGGTTGGCAACGTATGGCTCTCGATTCATATCTGGCTCTTTTGAGGGCCAGATATGGCTCTTTCTGCAAGAGACATAAAGTCCATTTTTTTTCAGGCGCTGTTACAGGAGCGGCATTGTGAGCACTGGACGGCTCTCATGAAATTACATTTTAAAAAATGTGGCGCTTATGGCTCTCACGGCCAAAAAGGTTGCCGACCCCTGCCCCAAGCCATCTAGTTATCCCCTACATCAGAAATTAATCATATTGAAATACACTTGTCAAAATTTAAAAAACAAAAACTAGTTTATGGGGTCCAGGTAAAGAAGCCCTTTAGTTGAGAGAGAGAGAGTAGGACTTTGGATCCCACTTTTATCAGTATGCCTAAGTGTTTTAGGACAAGTCGTACCTTTTCCCTTCAGAGTTTCCTTTAGGAACTCAGGTGATGACAATCTGTGGAGGGCCTGGATTTGACAAAATTCTGAAGGAGGTAATCTTTGTCTCAAATTTCATCCAACTTCTATTCTCCCCTTTCAAAAGTATGGCAAACCCTTCTGACTTACTCAATTCTTTTTTTTTTTTAATCTATTAAGTATATACTGTGTACTCTGTTCTAAACTCTGATATAGGAAAATTAATCAGTCCTCTCAAGGATCTCACACTCTGTTGGGGTGTGTACACTAAGTATAAGATAATTGGAGGCAGAAAAGAACACATAATGACCAATGAAGGTGGCCAAGAAGTGTTGCCCTTTAAATGGGATGGGGCTTCAAAGAAGCTAAGGACTTAATGAAGTGGGAAGCAGGAAGGAGTGCATGGAGACATGAAGGACAGAAAGCTTGGACAAACGTGTGGAGATGAGAGAAAGAATCATGTTCAAGGCATTTCAAATAGCTCTATTTGTCTGGAACTTAGAATGTATGGAGGGAAATGATATAAAATCAGTCTGGAAAGATGGGCCCTCAGAAACGGGTCTGAGCAATTCTTTTGAACCAAACATCTCAACAGGGCGTCTTAGTAAGAGGCTTTTTCCTTTTAAAAATAAAAGGCTTGCAGTCCCTAAAATGGATCTGGAATAGTAGGTTTGGAGGCCTACACAAGGGCAAGAGATAATTTGGGGAGAAGGACCAGGATCCAACATGACTCAGGAGTAAGGCTGACCTAGATTTTGATTAGCTCACTCAGCTTGACTGTCATTCTATTAAAGGAGCATAATAATAAATATATTATGACATTAGATGCTCACTGACCTACCAGAATCCACCACTGTGCCTGTAGGTCCTTCTAATATTCTATTTTGAAAAATAGCACTGAGGAATAGGAGAGCTGGCATATAAAAATTCATTAAGGGAATTAATCATAAGGCACTTTGCACTTCACAACCTGTTTGTGGGTTAGGACTTTAATTACACATTAATATTACTCCTCCCCAAAGCTCTGTCAAGGAAGTCAGTGCAGCTACTTGATAGATGAAACATCTCAAGCATAGACAGTAATAGATAGCTCCTCCTTGAGGAGCCTGTAAACCAGAGAGCAAAGTAGAGATCAGACCTTGGGTTTCTGGTGAGTTTCTCCAAGACCTCTAATAATCAATCAATCAATCAACAAACACCTATTGAACATTTACTTTGTGTCAGGTATTAGACTAGGCAGTAGGAGTAATCAGATTTTCCATGTAAGGCTAGAAGGGAAGTTAGAAGTCAGAGATGAAGAAACTGAGGCATAAAGACCTGAAGGTAGATGTTTAAGGACACCAAGCTAGAAAGATTTGAACAAGAGGCAAGATTTGAACACAGAATTATCTTGATTCTAAATATAGTATTATAACTACTATGCCAGTTGGTTCCTCAAAGACAAAAACCAAACAGTCTCTGTTCTCAAGGGGCTTACAGGCTACTAGACTAAACTTAGTTGTTTTTTCATTTCTCTTCATTCACATTTTCATTTGGGTTCAGGATGAAAAAAATGGATTCTCAGATGAATGTTTCTTTTATAGGATTGAGAAACCAAAGATAGTGCTGCATCTATAAACCTTAGAGATATTTCCCCCTTGGTCAGATGAGGTTTTGTTTTTGTTGAATGAGCATTGAAAAAAAATCCTTACTTATTAAGTCCCTCTTTTCTGTATTTCTGAACTCTTTGATGTTTTTTGGATCTATGACCTCTTTGACATAGGTACTTCTTCCTTTGACACAGATCACAGTCCATCCATGCCTTCTCATCATGAGGATTTCTTGCCTGTGTCTTTTCATAAATCCCCCATAATGGACGTACCCATAAGAGGGTTTCCTTGAAGCCCATACATACCAATGCAGCGAAGTCTTTTTGAGTCTAGTCATTAGCCACATATGAATCTCCAACTTTTCAATAAGAATAGCATTAGAAATATCATCAAATGCCTTGCTAAAACCTAGATTTCCTCTGTCTATAAGCCTCCCCTTAGCTACCTGTTTAGTAACCATACGAACAAAAGAGATGTGATTAGTCTGGCATGACTTTTCTAAATGTTTACTAACATCTCTTTAATAATCTGGCTTAGGATATAGCCAGGATGGAAGGCAAACACACTGACTTGTAGTTTGCAGACTCTATACCCTTTCCTTTTTAAAAAATCAGGATAACATTTCCCCTCCCTACACCATATCTTTCATTCTCCACGGTCTTTCCGAGAACACTAATTAATGGTTCACCAATCATATCTGCTACTTTATATGGGTTTAGTATATCTGGGCCTTGGGACTTAAACTCATCAAGGGAAGCTAGGTTCTCCCCTAGGATCTATCTACTCAGTTGAGTATATTTGAAAAGTAAACATTTAGCATTCAGCCCATATTATTTGTTATGGCAAACTGAAATTATTAAACTTGGAGAAATTCTGTTCTGGCAGCAAATATTGGACTTGCTGAGCCCATATCTCCCAGTGTCAGTCTCTCCCCATCCTAGCTATTATTTTCATTGAGCCAATCAGTCATTCTTTTAACAAACACAAAATGAAGATCTCCTGTGTGTCTATCACTATATTAGATGCTATGTGGAATGCCACCACTACCACTAATATATACATATTATATATATGTGTTTATATTATATATATATATATATGTGTGTGTGTGTGTGTGTGTACATATACATATAT
>NW_025381935.1:0-2086 GCF_016433145.1 Gracilinanus agilis | reverse complement strand
CCTTCACTTCCTCAAATATGCAAAGAAGTGATTGGACTAGATTACTGCTAAGATTCCTTCCAGATCTGAATCTATGGATGTTGTGATATAAAAGTGGCAGTGAAGAGTGGGATTATGAAGGGAAAGTATAACTTTAAAGAAAAAAAACTGGTCATGAGTGATTAACTTCATTTCATCTTTAACAGTGTCACTAGACTAGTAGATCTGGGGATGAGATAGATAGCTAGAGATAGATGGATAGATAGATAGATAGTTTAACTTGATTTTTGCAAAGTGAAAAAATATCCTATGCTTTTCTTATTAATAAAAATTGGCTAAGTGGATAGATTCAAAAAGGAGTAATTTTTGTTGGAGTGTCAACTTGGAAGGAAGTTTCTAGTGGAGTGCCTTGAGGCTTCCTGCTTTGCGTATTCATCAATGACTTGTATATAGCATGTTTATCTTATGAGCAAAGATGACACAGAGCTAAGAGCTAATACATGAGATAACAGAATCAAGATAAAAAAAATATATTGCCAAGGCTAGAAGATAAGGTCAGTTCTGACATGATGAAACAATAGGGATACATGTAAAGTCTTCCACTTGTGTTTAAAATTGTTGCCACCACTTTGTGGATAAGGAACTTAAGTTCATGTCGTTTTTGCAAAGTTGGCAACATGAAAAGTACCCATCAATCTCAGTCCNCATCAATGACTTGTATATAGCATGTTTATCTTATGAGCAAAGATGACACAGAGCTAAGAGCTAATACATGAGATAACAGAATCAAGATAAAAAAAATATATTGCCAAGGCTAGAAGATAAGGTCAGTTCTGACATGATGAAACAATAAGGATACATGTAAAGTCTTCCACTTGTGTTTAAAATTGTTGCCACCACTTTGTGGATAAGGAACTTAAGTTCATGTAGTTTTTGCAAAGTTGGCAACATGAAAAGTACCCATCAATCTCAGTCCCCTCTAGGACTACCTCAGGAATAATCAATGACTTCTAAATATCCCTGCTGACAAAATTAGAGCTCAGTAAAATCTTTGAAATGCAAGTATTGATAACAAGAGAAAACTGGAAGGATAAATAACCTAATATAACTTGAAATGATTAAATAAATAATCAAGAGCTCACATCCCAAGAGGGGGAAAAGAGACTGCTACCTCTAAATCCATAGTCTTCAAATGCCAAAAGAGGGGATAAAAAGATAAACAAAATAGGAGCCTTAGTAGTAGTCTTGTAGAAGGAGGAGGAGAATGAAAATAAGGGAAAAAGGAAACAGAAGAAGAGAAAGAGAGAAAAATAAATGGTATAATTTCCCAGAATTTGGATTTGACAAGAGATTATATAAGCATGGAAGTAGACATGAGGAAATGGGCATTTAATTAACTTTTCTCTTATCAAAGCAAGGCAAGGGAAGTTTAGGACAGGGGGATGAGTTTAGTCTTGAATAATAGAATAAAAAAGGACTTGGGAGGGAACAAGGAAAAGGTTTCAATAGAGAAGGTATAGCAATGGAGGAAATATACACAAAATGAACAAACTAGACCTATGTAGATTTGTTTGGGAATGTGGGAGCAAGAAATGTAAGAGAAAAATTAAAAGGCAATACCCAGGGTGTTGAATCTATGCTGGTAGAATAGGGGAAAGACAGAGAATTAGAACCAAATGGTACAGTCTATAGATAGGCAATATATGTTCCATTCCTTTTCCCCATCTTCTTTTTCATTTTAAAGATCAAGGTGGTGTGGGGAGTAGAAGAAACATTATGATATCATGCAGAGACAGAAATAAAAATCTTATAATCAAAAATGTGAATGTAAATGGGATAAATGCAGCCATAAAATGGAGGATAGTAATATGCATCAAAAATCAAAAGCCAATATATGGTTTATAAAAAACATACTTTAAAACATAGAGATTCACTCAGCTGAAATATAGGATTGGAATAAATACATTATTACTTAACTGTTTACCTAAAGCAGAAATGGTGATTTTGTATTCATTCAAGGCAGCCACAAAAAATAACATGAGGAAATAGCAAGAAAATGCATTATACTTAGATGTGTATACATATACACATTTAAGTATAATATATA
>NW_025381934.1:0-7984 GCF_016433145.1 Gracilinanus agilis | reverse complement strand
AAGAAAGAAAGAAAGAGGAGGGAGGGAGGGAAAGAAGGAAGAAAAGAGAAAGAAAAAGGAAAGAAAGAGAAAAGAAAAGGAGGGAAGCAAAGAAAGAAAGAAAGAAAGAAAGAAAGAAAGAAAGAAAGAAAGAAAGAAAGAGGAAAGAGGGAAAGAATCTGTACTCAGAGTTTGTCAAATAGTTCTCTGGAGGTGGACAAAGTTATTTCATCGTAAGTCCTTTGCAATTGTCTTGGATCATTGCCTTGCAATGATCTCGTGTCCTGGCTCTTCTTCCTTCACTTTGCATCACTTTATATAGGTCCTACCACGTTTTTCTGGAACAGCCCCTTGTCTTTCCTTGCACAATAGTGTTCCATGACAGTCATCTATCACTCAGCTGATGAGATCCATCCCTTCAATGTTCGGTTCTTTGAACCATAAAAAGCTGCTGTAGATTCTCCTACAGGGGGGTCCTTTCCCACCCCTTGGATCGCTTTGGAGCGCAGATTTAGGAGTGCCGTTCTGGAGCAAAGGATAGGTGCAGTTTTATAACTCTTTGGACGTAGTTCCAGATTATTCTTCACGATGGTTGGACCAATTCACTGCTTGACCAACAGTTCATAAATAGGTCTCTTTTCTCTCATCCCCTTAAACATCTGGCATTTTAAATAGGTGTGAGCTGGTACCTCAGAGTTGCTTCAATTTGCCTGCCTCTGATCAGTAGTGACTTCGAGGATTGTTTTCAAATGGCTATAGATAGCTTTGAGTTCTGAAAACTACCTGCTCCTCTCCTTTGTTGTTGTTCAGTCACATCTGACTCTTTGTGACCTCATCTGGGATTTTCTTGGCAAAGATACTAGAGTGGTTCGCCATTTCCTTTTCCAGCTCACTTTACAGATGAAGAAACTGAGGCTAACAGGGTGAAGTGACTTGCCCAGGGTCACATAGCCAGTAAGTGTCTGAGGCCAGATTTGAACTCCAGGCCTGGAGCTCTATCCATGGTGCCATCTGTCTGACCTTTTCGAATCCTTTGACTATTTATCTATTTGGGAATAGCTTCTATTTTTACAAATTTAATTCAGATCCCTATATATTTGAGAAATGAGGCCTTTATCAGAGAAATTTGCTGGAAATTTTTTGATGTTATTTCATTGTGGTACTTTTTAGCAAAATGTCTTTTCCTAGGGGGCAGCTACTGGGTGGCTCAGTGTATTGAGAACCAGGCCTAGAGACGGGAGGTCCTGGGTTCAAATCTGGCCTCAGACACTTCCCTAAGCTGTGTGACCTTGGGCAAGTCACTTGACCCCCATTGCCTACCCTCACACTCTTCTGCCTTTGAGCCAATATGCAGTATTGATTCTAAGATGGAAGAGAAGGGTTTAAAAAAAAATGTCGTTTCCTTGCTTATCCCTTTTAATTAGGTTTGTTTTTACTCTTGTTTTATTTGAGATCACGAATGCTACCTCTGCCTTTTTTGCTTCAGGAGAAACATGACTCTCTCAACCCACTGAGCCACCCAGCTGCCCCCTGTACCTCCTTTTTCTTTTTTTAAAGATATTATTTTCTTCAATTTTTTTGTGCCTTTTACCAAGCTAGTGACTCTCTTTTCATGATTTTCTTGTATCACTCATTTCTTTCCCCAATTTTTCCTCTACCATTCATCTCTTTCTTTAACTCTTCTAGGAATTCTTTCTGGCCTTGGGTCCAATTAACATTTTTCTTTGTGGCTTTGCTTGTAGCTATTTCCACATTGTTGTCTGCATCTGAGTTTATATCTTGGTCTTCCCTGCCACTGTAACCAATTTTTAGAATCTTTTTTTGGGTTGTTGTTTGTTCATTTCTCTAGGCTGTTTCTTGACTTTGAACTCTATTTTATTTTATTTATTTATTTTTTAAAAACCCTTCCCTTCCCTCTTAGAATCAATACCATGTATTAGCTCCAAGGCAGAAGAGCAGTAAGGGCTGGGCAATGGGGTCAAGTGACTTGCTCAGGGTCACCCAGCTGGGAAGTATCTGAGGCTGGATTTGAACCCAGGACCTCCCATCTCTAGGCCTGGCTTTTCATCCACTGAGCCACCCAGCTGCCCCTTTTGAACTTTATTTAAAGTTGAGCTCTCCTTACCTTGAGGCGAGGGGCCACTGTCCCAGCCTTCGGGCTTTTTTGTGCTAATGTTTTCAGAGCTAGTTCTGGGGATCTCCACGTTTTTGATGCTTCCAGCATGTGACCAGGGAGGGGAGTGACCACTGCTCTCCTGGTCTTGCTCCGGCCTTGTCCTGAGAAGGGCCCCTGCCCCCCTGCGTGCCTTTCCACCTTGGAACTGTGACCCAGAACTGCTTGTGGACGACGGGGGGGTCAGTTGGTGCCAGCTGTACCCCGTGTCAGCCCAGGGTCTGCCGTAATCCGTTTCTGGCCATTGTTGGATCCCGTCACCCTCTCTAGGCTGAGAGCTACCAGAGCCGCCCCCGTTGCTGTTATGGCAGCTGCCTCCAAGGCCCGCTGCTGGGGCTCCTGGCCCGCTCCAGGCCTGTGTCCACCCCAGGCTTACAGATGGTTCCTGCTGACCTCCGGAGGTGCCTTCGGAAGGGAAATGCCTCCTTCTGGCCTTCTTTGCTTTGAGGCTCAAAAATTTGACTTGCGGCCTTATTTTCAAGTCGTTTGGAGTTGGGAGCGTTGGGTTGAGTCGCGGTCTGGACTCCACCATCCTCGTTCTGACATTCCGTGCTTTAAGGCCCGTCTCATCCCTGACACATTCTCTTCTGAAGCTCTTCCCAGCACGGATCCTTTCTGTTCCGAGCCCTGACCTGGCCCCCGAGACCCGCCACTCTAGCATGTCCTTCGCTTCCACAATTCCTTGGCCTAAAAGCCTTGCTTGGCGCTCCAGGAAAAGGGAAATGTGCGCTGGGAGGGAAGGAAGCCGGAGCGCATTGATAGGCTCGTCCCAAGGCTCCAAGCTTTAGGGGATTCCTAGAATATGTGATTAAAGAGAAGGTGCGCCCAGAAGCAGCAGCCTATTCATGGGGAGCCCGCGGGGACGCAGCGAGGCCAGGTCTTGCCCAAATAACCTTTATTTCCTTTCTGGGTTGGTGATGGTGTTGTTCCTTCGTTTCAGTCATTTCCAACTGTTTGTGACCCAATTTGGGGTTTTCTTGGCAAAGATACTGGACTGGTTTTGCTGTTTCCTTTGCCAGCTCATGTTATAGAAGAGAAAACTGAAGCAGAGTTAAGTGACTTGCCCAGGGTCACACAGCTAGTATGTGACTGAGGTCAGATTTGCATTCAGTTCTTCCTGATTCCAGGCCTGGTGCTCTGTCCACTGAGAGTATTCAGTTGTTCTACCGATAGACAGATGGATGGATGGATGGATGGAGAAGTGGAAGGAAGGATGAATGAATGGATGAATGGATGGATAGATGGATGGATAAATGGAAGGAAGGATGAATGGATGGATGGATGGAAGAATGTATGGATGGATAGATGGATGGATGGATGGATGGATGGAAGAATGGATGGATGGATAGATNGGAAGGATGGACAGAAGGATGGATGGATAGAAGGATGGATGGATGGATGGATGGATGAATGGATGGATAGATGGATGGATAAATGGAAGGAAGGATGGATGGATGGATGGAAGAATGGATGGATGGATGGATGGAAGGAAGGATGAATGGATGGATGGATGAATGGGTAGATGGAAGGATGGATGGATAGATAAGTAGATAGATGGAAAGATGAATGAGAGAGATGATAGTCTGGTAGGTGGATAATAGAAAGGTAGAGTGAGAGGGGATAGGTAGATAGACAGATAGACAGACAGATACAGATAGATAAATGGATAGGTGGATTTTACCTGGGCCTTAGCAGGGCTTTGATAATGTATCTCATGGAGGTGGCTAGGTAGCGTAGTGGATGAAGCCTGGAGATGGGAGGTCCTGGGTTCAAATGTGACCTCAGACACTCGCTAGCTGGGTGACTCTGGAGCAGTCACTTAACTCCAATTGCCT
The DNA here is from genome assembly GCF_016433145.1 of Gracilinanus agilis. NCBI lineage: Eukaryota > Metazoa > Chordata > Mammalia > Didelphimorphia > Didelphidae > Gracilinanus > Gracilinanus agilis. The sequence continues at coordinate 3,997 of NW_025381934.1, read as the reverse complement.
AGTCAGTGTTGCATTTCTAGTTTAGAACTGACGTTCGGACAGAAGCTAAGGGTGAATGTTTTTAAATTATGAGGTATCTCTTGATGTGGAAAAGAGATGCTGGTGAGCTGGGCAGCTTGACCAGGAGGTGGCACAGTGGCCGCCACATGCCGGGTCTCTACTTCAAACGCAGCCTCGTGCTCTTCTGGACTGTGTGACTTCATCTCCGTGTGGCTGGGTCTCCTCATCTGTAAAATGGGCATAATAATACCTCCCAGGGTGGTCTTGAGGATCCAATGGCCAGGATCGGAGCGAGGCCCTCACGGCTTGACATCCGCTCGGAGGGCCTCGCCTCGTGCCGGTTAGCCTCCATTTGGTAGAGGCCCTGATGAAATGTTGCTGTAAACACGTTGTTGGCCCAAAGCCGGGAGGGGAGGAAAGGAGGCCCGGATTTGCCTGGGCGCTCTGGGTGCCCCGTGTTAAACGCCCCACAAAGAGGACTCCGATTCGTCCCTTGCCACGAGCTCGGAGATGGGTGTCAGGACGCCTATTTTACAGATGAGGAAACAGAGGCAGGCGGGGGGAGGGCTCCCTTCCTCTGGGCCGGTTCTCTCTCGGCCCGAGCCCCTTCACGGCACTGGATGGGGGCGGAGGAGGGGGGTCTTGGCAGGCAGGAGCGCTGGGTGGAGTCCAAGAAGATGAAGCCCGGAGATGAATGAAGGGCTGGGGCGATCCGGAAGGGCTTCCTGGAAGGGAGAGCCCTGACCTGGGCTTTGAATGACGCAGGAAGTGCTCAGGGGCGGCGGAAAAATTCCTCCTTCTTGGAATCCGTCCCTGTCCCCGAGGAGAGGCTCATCTGACATTGAGCCCTGGCTTGGGGGGACGCCAGCGAGCCCGAGAAGGTGCCGAGGGGGGCCTCGGGGACGCCCGACGCTCCCAGACAGGCGCCTCCCAAACCCTCCCAGCAGTGCCGCCGGCGACTTCTTTTGGCTCCACAGCCCCAAGCTGTGTGACCCTGGGCGAGTCCCCTAACCCCAGCCCCCGGCTCTTCCTGGCCTTCTGTCTTAGAGCTGACACCGCCACAGGAAGGAAGGGTTGTTGTTCTTCTGCAAGGCGCCGCCTCCAGGAAGCCTTCTCTGACCTGCCCCTGCCCCACACCAGCGCTTGCCCAGGCTGGTGTTGAGTACAAACACCCGGAGGCTGGCCAAGCGCTTCCCAAGATCCCCCCGAATCCCCCTAACAGCCTCGCCCGGGCGTGCAGTCGAGGCTTCTCGGCCAGAATGGCAGCTCCTGCTTCCTTTTGAATAGTGTGTCGAGCTAGACTTCTAATGAGAACGTGTTAGCCAGGCAATAACGTAGTTCTTACCTCTCTGTGGCGGGCTAGAGGCACGACGCTAATTACTTAGAGCCGCAGATCCGCGTCCCAGTCATAATCATTGGCACCAGTTATATGTCCGAAGCACCAGCAGGAGACCAAATACTGGCCCTGACGTTCCCGTGAATGATGGCAAACCCAGCTCTGCCTGGCGAGGTGTCACCGTTGGCACAAGCAGCCATGAGAGCACCCGTCGCGATGACAGTCTTTTTAATTTTATTTTAGTAATTTTAACCCCCACCTTCCATCTTGGAGTCAATTGATTCTAAGGCAGAAGAGTGGTAAGGGTAGGCAATGGGGGTCAAGTGACTTGCCCAGGGTCACACAGCTGGGAAGTGTCTGAGACCAGATTTGAACCCAGGACCTCCTGTCTCTAGGCCTGACTCTCACTCCACTGAGCTACCAGCTGCCCCCCGTAATTATATTCTAACGCTGCATCCCATCACTATTAGTTCTGTGAATTAGCTTTTATGTAATACTGCGTAGCACTGATCCTGCTCTCATTGATTCAATAATTACGGTACAATAAATATAATTAACGACAATCATGTTAACGACGTCCCAACCGCCCCTGATCTGGCTAGAAGGCGTGATTGCTGTCGGCTGTTCTAATACACGTCACTCCTATGAACGGCCGAGGAAACGCGGCTCAGGGCGGGGAGCCTAACGATGCTGCGGACTAGGAACCCGGCTCTGCTCTGCCGGGTCTGGAACAGCAGCAGCTCCTAATGCGGGCTCTGAGCGTTGGGGCTCCCGAGCCGCTGAGGGCTGGGCTCGTGGTCACGCGCGGCCATACGTGCTCATGCACGGTCACGCAGTCACACGCGGCCATGCAGATCATGTGTGGTCATATGTGGTCATGTGTGGTCACACACGGCCATATGTGGTCACACATGGTCACACGGGGTCATGTGCAGTCACACACGGCCATGCAGTTCACGTGTGGTCATGCAGGTCATGTGTGGTCATGCATGGTCACACACGGTCATGTGGTCATACACGGCCACACATGATCATACATGGTCACACGTGGTCATGCGCAGCCCACGGCAGCACGTGTTGGCCCTGGAGTGGTAGAAAACGCATTGAAAAACTCGGGAAGGAGACAGTGAAACCCTGGCGGGCCGGAGGGGCCCAGCGTGGCAGCTCCTCCAGGCCAGGCCTGCGCTGGGGGGGGACCCAAGAATGGGCCTCTTTCTCCTTGAACCCCGAGGGCCGTGGGTGGAAGGTGTGAAGAGGCCGATGTAGGCACGAGAGTTCCATCAATGAGGGGGATGGAGAGCGGTGCCTAGAGGCAGAAGGTTCTGGGTTCAAATGTGACCTGGGGCACTTCCTAGCGGGGTGACCCTGGAGGAGTCACTTCACCCCATTGCCCAGCCCTCTTCTGCCTTGGAGCTGATACACAGGCTTGATTCTGAGAGGGAAGGGAAGGGTTTAGGGGAAGAAAAGGAAGTGATCAGGCTGGCCTCAGAGCTTCCTAGCTGGTGACCCTGGACCAGTCACTTGACCCCTAGACTCCGCTGCTCTCCTGCCTTGGAACCTGAGCCCCTAAGAGGGAGTCCTTGGGAGGGGAGGGGAGCAGCCCAGGGGCGGGGAGGGCGTCCCCCCAGGATGACAGGCCAGTGTGACCCCGAGATCCCGCCTCTCCCCGCAGGCCTTCATGAGCAGCTTCTCCCGGGCTCTGGCGATGGAATATCAGGCTTCGGGAGTCATCGTGCAGGTGCGGGCGGGTGGGGGCCAGCGGGGGCTGGGAGAGGGGCCGGGAAGGTGAGGGGCAGCCAGGCGGGGAGCAAGATGAGGCGTCCCTGCTTCCTTCCTTCGTCCAGACCGTCACCCCTCTGGTCGTCTCCTCCAACCTCTCTGGGGTCCCCCCTGTGAGACTCCTGGTGAAGTCGCCCGACGACTTTGTGCGAGAGGCCCTGGACACGGTGGGCGTCTCTGACCACACCTCGGGGTGCCTCCTGCACTTTGTCCAGGTGAGTGCCCGCCCGGCCCTGCCTGGCCCTCCCCGTCAGGGCAGACGCCTCCGCGGGCAGGGACTGGCTTTCTTTCCGCTTCTGCAGTTGGGTGAACGGGCAGGGAAATGGAGGCAGCCTCTACACCGGAGCTTCGAATGCCGGGCTGGGGTGGGGGGCGGCGCTGAGGGAGCCGGGAGGAGCCTCAGGGGCCATTTCAGGCCCAACGTGTCAAACCCCCGGCCTGGACCCCATCGGAGCGCTGGCGGCGGCCCAGACACGGGAGAAGCCGGGCTCCAGCCGGGCCTCACACACTTCCCCGCCCGGTGACCCTGGGCGAGTCACCTAACCCCGAGGCCGGCCCTGGCGGCGATCCCGTCTTCGAATGAACGCAGGGCGGGAAGGCGCCCGCCCGCGGTGAACTGCTGCAACGCAGAAAGCGGCAAACCCGAGGGGGCGCGGCCTGGCGGCTCCTCCGGGGGGCTCCAGCCCGGCTTGGCGGCGGCGCCTCCTGACCGCGCTCCTCCCCCTCTCTCAGAGCCTGCTGCTGCGGCCCATCTACGCGCTCAGCGTCCTTCTGCTCCAGGCCGCCCTGCTCTGGAAGTCTCTGCTGGCGCCCCTCCGCCGGCCATTCGGGAGAGCCTGAGGAAGCCCCGGGGAGGGGGAGGGGCCCTGGCGGGGGAGGGGG
>NW_025381933.1:0-1087 GCF_016433145.1 Gracilinanus agilis | reverse complement strand
AGACAGAGACAGACAGAGACAGACAGAGACAGACAGAGACAGACAGAGACAGAAAGACAGAGACAGAGAGAGACAGACAGAGACAGAGAGAGACAGAGAGACAGAGACAGACAGAGACAGACAGAGACAGACAGAGACAGACAGAGACAGACAGAGAGACAGAGAGAGGCAGACAGAGAGACAGAGAGAGACAGAGAAAGAGAAACAGAGAGAGAGAGAAAGAGAGACAGAGAGCGAGAGACAGAGAGAGACAGAGACAGAGAAAGACAGAGACAGAGACAGAGACAGAGCCAAAAGAGAGGCCAAGAGAGAAAGAAATAGAGAGAAACAAAAATATAGAGAAAGGGAGACACAGATAGAAAGACAAAAAGGGGAGATATAAAGAAACAGATTATATTGTGTCTGTGTTTGTAAGACAGAGAGAGCATCAGAGAGAGGGGGGGAGGGTGGAAGGAGGCAGTGTGAGGGATGTGAGAGAAAGAAAAATACAGAGGAGAGAAAGAGAGACAGGGGAATGAGAGAGAAAGAGTGAGACAGAAAGAGAGGAGAGAGACAAAGTGTGAAAAAGACTCAGAAGGAGAGAGACAGAGGAGACAGATAGAGGAAGAGAAAGACACATAGAGAGAGATACAAGAAGGGGAGAGGTAGAGAGACAGAGAGAGAGAGGGAGGGAGACAGGGGGAGAGAAAGGAAAGAGACAGAGAGACAGAGAGAGAGAGGGTGAGAGAGAGAGACAGAGAGAGAGACAGAGACAGAGAGACAGAGAGTCAGAGAGACAGAGAGACAGACAGAGACAGAGGGACAGAAAGAGACAGAGACAGAGACAGAGAAAGAGACAGAGATAGAGTCAGAGAGACAAAGAGAAACAGAAAGATAAAGACAGAAAGACTAGCAAAGAAACAGAAAGGCACAGAGAGAGGGACAGAGAGAGACAGAGAGAGAATGACAGAGAGATAGACAGGGAAAGAGAGAGAGTGACATGGAGAGAAAAAGAGAGAAGACACAGAGAGAGAGACAGAGAGACAGAGAGAGAAACAGAGAGACAGACAGAGAGAGACAGAGACAGAGACTAGAGACAGACAGAGAG
>NW_025381932.1:0-6931 GCF_016433145.1 Gracilinanus agilis | reverse complement strand
CCCCTTGAGGAGTTTTGTGTGTTTCGGTCAGGAGAGGTTAAGAGCTGCTTCTTACTCTGCCGCCATCTTAACCCGGAAGTCCCTCCATGTATTCTTACTAATAACTATTTTTATTGCATTATGATCTGAGAAGGTTTCATTTATTATTTCTGCTTTTTTGCATTTGTTTGCCATGTTTCTATGCCCTATTACATGGTCTATCTTTGTGAATGTTCCATGTGCTGCTGAAAAGAAGGTGTATTACTTTTTGCCCCTCTTTATTTTTCTCCATATATCTATTAACTCTAATTTTTCTAGGGTTTCATTCACCTCTCTAATCTCTCAAATGGGATATAGTTTCCAAATTTCTAAAGGAGAAACTAGTGGAGCTCAAGGATGAAATAGATAACAAAACCATACCAGTGGGGGACCTCAATCTTCCCCTATCAGATCTAGATAAATCAAACCAAAAAATAAATAAGAAAGAGATAAGAGAAGTGAATTTTATACCCTTTTGGGCCCAGTTCCAAATTGTTCTACAGAATAGGTGGACCAATTTGCCACTACCAACAGTGTATTAGTGTACCTATTTTCCCATGCCACCCATAACATTTATCATTTTGCTTTTCTATCATGTTACCAAATCTAATAGTTGTGAAGTGGTATATCAGAGTTGTTTTAACTTGTATTTCTCTAAATAATAGTGATTTAGAGCATTTATTTCATGTGATTATCAATAGCTTTGATTTTTTTCTGAAAATTGGCCATTGGAGAATCAATTGGAGGATAGCTTTAAAAAATAAATTTGGTTTGATTCCCTTATATATTGTAGAAATGAAGCCCTTTTCAGGAAGACTGTAAAAATTTCCCCACAGTTGTCTGCTTTCCTTCTAATTTTATCTGCATTGATTTTGTTTGTACAAATCCTTTTAAATTTCATGTAATCAGAAGTATCTATTTTACTTTCTTTTATCTTTTTTCTTTGTTATCTGTTCATAAACTTTTCCCTCACCCATAGATCTGACAAGTAAAAATTTCCACACTCATAATTTGTTTAGGATGTCACCCTGTATGTGTATATCATTCACTCATTTTGACCTTATCTTAGCATATGTTGTGAGATGTTGGCCTATGCCCAGTTTCTATCAAACTCCTTTCTAGTACTTCCCAAAATTTTTGCCAAATGGCAAGTTTGTGCCCCAGAATCTTGGATCTTTGGGTTTATCAAATACTTTATAAATACCCTTTTAATAGGGGTATTTGCTTCTGTGTATTTTGTACATAATCCATTCCATTGATTTACCGCTATATTTCTTAGAACCAGATTGTTTGGATAATAAAGTTTGAAATATGGTACTGCTAGGTGATAAGGGGAAATTTGGGAAGAAGAAAAGGACCAGAGTGGAAAAATGGAAGTTGGGTGGAATGCAAGACACTAGGAAGTACAGGGGAAGATCTTAGAATCTTGGGAAAGATTCTGAAGGGGTTAATGGTCATCTGGGTGGGGAGTGGGGACCAGTAGAGCAGGCAACAGGTCTTGATCAAATCTCTCTCTTCTGATCCTGTGGAAAACCTATTCAAACCATCTTGTATGATTCCTGTTATCCTCTGCAATCCCAGATATTAAAGCAACACATAGAGACCTCTCAAGAAAGCCTATCATTGGCAGTGACCTGAACTACTGAGTTACCTTGGTGGGCTTTGCCACCACTTGGGTGATGAGGTCATTGCTGGCACCAGCTCCTGACTCAAATGCTATCTCCGGCTTTTCATCTAAGATTCTATTTTTGTGGGCTTAGCCTAGGTAGCTAGATGTGATGGTGGGAATTTAGGAAGTAAGGGAGGACAGTGTAGCCCCAATATTTGTTCGGGACTGAAGCAACCTTCTGCAAGGTCAGTGGTCTGAGAAAAGATAGATTTTATTAGTGCCAGGAAATATCTAAGCCCTCAATCCATATCTAATCCACATTATCCTCTTTAATAAACCTGTTAATGTTTTAAAACTAGAGTCAGAGTGCGTGTCTAAGGGCTTTGAACAGAATGTAGATGTTTTGCTCTCTGGGTCTGAGAAGATTCATCACCACATGAGATTGGATTCAACCAAACCCTTGTTTGGTTGAATGTAATTACCATCTTACATAGGCAACCTTCCTTCCCATTTCTTTTCATTGATTCCCTTGACATTCTTGATCTTCCATTTTTCCAGATGAATTTCATTATTTTTTTCTGTTTCCAGAAAATATTTTCATATTTTCATATTTTGATTGGTATGGAACAGATTAAGTAAATTAATTTTGATAAAATTATCATTTTATTATATTTGCTCAGCCTACCCCTAAGCAATGAATATTTCTCTAATTGTTTAGGTCTGCCTTTGTGTGAAAAGTGTTTTGTAACTGTGTTCATATAGTTCTTATATTTTCTTGACAGGTAAACTCTCAAGAATTTTATAATGTGTACAGTTATTTTAAGTGGTATTTGTCTTTCTATCTCTTCCTGCTGGACTTTGTTGGTAATATATAGAAATGCTGATGATTTGTATAGGTTTGTTTTACAACCCACAACTTTGCTAAAGTTAATTATTTCATCTAAATTTTTAATTCTCTAGGATTCTGCAAGTGTACTATATTGTAATTTGCAAAGGTGATATTTTTGTTTCTTCATTGCCAATGCTAGTACTTCCAATTTATTTTTCTTCTCTTATTGCTATAACTAGCATTTCTCATACAATATTGAATAATATTGATAATGGGCATTCTCATTTCACTCCTGGTCTTATAGGGAAGGCTTCTACTTTATTTTATGCTTGCTGATAGTTTTAGATAGATACTACTTACCATTTTAAGGAAAGCTCCCTTTATTTCTCTGCTTTCTAGTGTTTTTAGTAGGGGTGAATGTTATATTTTCTCAAAAGATTTTTCTGCATCTATTGAGGTAATCATATGATTTTCCTTGGGTTTGGTATTGATATGGTCAGTTATGTTGATAATTGAACTAGCCCTGCATTCCTGATATAAATCCCATCTGGTCATAGTATCTGATCTTTGTGATATGTTGATGTAATTTCCTTGTTAGTATTTTATTTAAGATTGTTGCATCAATATGCATTAGGGACTTTGGTTTGTTGTTGTTGTTGTTGTTGTTGTTGTTGTTGTTGTTGTTGTTGTTGTTGTTGTTGTTGTTGNTTGTTGTTGTTGTTGTTGTTGTTGTTGTTGTTGTTGTTGTTGTTGTTTTTCCCCATAAGAAGTTCATTTAAGACTTGTTGAGTCATTAGCTTCCACTTGCCCAATTCTAATTTTTTAAAAATTATTTTCTTCAGTGAGTTTTTGTGCCTCTTCCCCCTTGTTTGGCCAATTCTGCTTTTTTAAAAGGAGTTATTTTCAACTTTGAAGTTTTGCACTTCTTTTTCCACTTGGACAATTCTGCTTTTCGTCGTGTTTTTTTTCCAGTATTTTTTGTGCCTCTTGATGGTCATTTCATAATATTTTTCTTTTGCTTTCATTTCTTTCCCCAGTTTTCCCCATACCATTCTTATTTGACTTTTTAAATTACTTTTAGCTCTTCCAGGAATTCTTTTGGGGCTTGTATTAAATTCATACATTTTTGACACTTTGCTTGTAGCTATTTTTATATCATCTGAGTTTGTGCCTTGATCTTTCCTGTTACTATAGTAGGTTTTTGTGGTTGGACTCTTTTTCTTGTTTGCTCATTTTCCTAGCCTATTTCTTGACTTTGAACTTTATATTAAAAACGTGCTCTGTTCCTGGGATAAGGTTGGAAGTTACTTACCCAAGTTTCAGGTTTTTTTTTTTCACTGCTCATTTCAGCTAGTTCTGAGGGTTTAGAAGTATTTGGTGCTACGAAGGTACAAGGTTCAGGGAGATGTGTGGTCATTGCTCCCTTGTAAGTGGAATTGATATTGCTCCTCAGAGACCCTACTTCCTTGCTATCAAAAGCAATATTGCTCCTCAGTGCTCTTGCTCCCTGGGGACAGCAAATACTCTTTTCCATCCTGGAACTGTGACCCAGAAATGGATGTGGGCAATGGAATTGTACCACTTGCTACATCTATTAGCACAAAGGGACACCATAGTTTCTTTCTGACTAGCTTCAAATTTCCTTATCATCTCTAGTTTGAAAGCTCCCAAATTTGTGGCTGCTATCGCCTTCTCTGAGGCCCACCACTGGTGCTGTTGTCACATGGTCTCTGGGCCAGTCCCTACCCCAAGAGGAAAGGTCTCCTTCCAACTTCAATTGTCTTGGGCTGGGATATCTTACCTTGATCTTCTGTTGGATCCATTATTGTAGAATTTAATATGAGGCATTATTTTAAAGTTGTTTGGAGGGCAACATCAAGAAATCTCAGATGCTTCCTCTACTCTGCTATCTTGGCTTTGCACACAGAAGTCCAAGAGTATTATTTATTATCTTGTAATCATGTATGATTTCACAGATGAGTAAGTTGAAGTGAAGAAAGGTTAACTAATTTTTTGGTGGCTACACATGTACTAACAGAAGTAGCCTTTGAACCCATGTTTTTAAAATCCAGGTTTAGTGCTCCAACTACCTCAAGTTGCTTTCAGCTGCCACTTGTTCACCTTCCCTGCTACTAAATATACCCTATTCTTCTTTACTGATTTTTCTGTGCTCTTGGCAAAAGAACATAAGCCTATGAAAGATTTAAGTCCTTATTTCTACTTAATATTTATTCCAATAAAATGCAAAGTTATTGAGGCAAAATTAGCTCACTAGTTCTTTAGTTCAGTTACTGGTTTGCTTCAGCAAATATTGATTCCTATGAAACTGCTCCATTAGATGGCATTGTTGTCATAACCCTAACAAATTTTCCTAAGTTTGACATTACTCATATATATCTTTTTCACTTTTATTTTGTATTTAAAGATGGAAAAGTTAGGTTGCATGAAGTTTATCTTCTTCATATAATGTATTTCATCCAAAAACTAAACCTTTGGAAAACATTCACTTGTTCAAGTGAGAGAAGTGGAAAGTCAGGAAATAGAAAAGTCTTTTCCCAATGAATGAAGACATTGTTTTGTGGCTAAACAATAGGATTTTGAACCTTTTCTTCTATCTTTTTTCAGCTAAAATACCTTTACCCATCAGGAAAACCACCTTGAGTTGTTTAGATTGTTTGGACTTTTAGACTGCAGTAAGTGTAGGTGGTGAATTATGGTGGGTGAAAGCATTTAACATCTTGGCCCTTTCTATTTTACTTCCAAAACACTGCTCCCTTTTATGGGTTTAGAATATTTTAGTAATCAGATGCATTAATACAAAGATCAATTACACAGTTATTGCTTTGTAGTAGGAAGGGCTAAATTAATGCAAGTAATTCAGCAGTCTTTGAACCCTACCTTCTTTAGTACTCAGCAACCTAGGAGAAATAAGGGGATAACACTCCACTTACCTAGCTTTTACCAGCGAGGTGCAGTTGGGTGGTGGCCCTGATCTTTAATGCTACTGATACAAATGGAAAGATATATGAGAAGGAAACTCTTTAAATGCTTGCAGGTGGTGTCTTGCCTCCGGAAACTAGTACCATTGTCCTTTTGTGTACTCCTATTCAGTTTGTCTCTGGCTAAGCAATAAGCTGAGCTGTAGAAAAAGCAGGAAGGCAAATAGGAATTCCTAAACAAAGAACATAGCCCGGGAAGGAAAAAAAGGAAAGAAAACTCTTTGGAACTTCTTAAAAGCAGCCAAGCACTAGACTTAATAATACCAGCAAGTATTTTCTTTCACAATGTTAAGTTGATTTTACTTCTTTTAAAAAAAGAGAATCTGAAATGAAGAAAAAGTGAAGGCCTATATACTTTAGAATAAAATGGACATTTTAAAAATCAGTTGCAAGAAATAATAATAATATTAATAATACCAAGAATAATATGTAGATCATATGATTAGCAAGATGATAGAATAGTTATTTTTGCCAACTTCTTCAACCACTAAATCTTAGAAAAATGAATTATTCACTAGACATAGAGCAAATAAGACTGAAACTACAAGATAGAATATTATGCAAAAAATACTATAAAGACTCTAAAAAAATCAGAAAACTTAAATACTTAGAGTTCCAATTGTCCTCCCATTGAGCCCCTGGTCAGTATCCCCACACTTCAACCCAATGCAACCCATTCTGTTTTCTGGTCACAATAAATTCAGTCTCATATATTTGTACCTTAAGATCCAATGGTCTGGATTTCTACCTAGAAATCCCACTGCACTGATTTAGTCTTAACCCATTCTATCCCACCTCCCACTCTCACCTCACAGAATGTCTGAAATATTGCTTCTACAATGCCACTGAAAGGAAATGGATAGTAACTGGAGATCAAGTGGTAGAGCAAAAGTCAAGGATAGCATAAAGCCCAACACCAAGATAACAAGAAAGAAGTTTCATTACCCAAGGAAAGGTTGAAAAGAGATATGGAGAGGGTATGGGGATGTTGGCAGTTATCCTGCTACATAGAGCAAGGAACTGAGCTAATTCCATAGTAAAATCTCAAGAGACTCAGTATGGCTAATCTTAGAAGGATCTGTGCAGCAAAGAATGGGGGACTAAAGATGAAAAGAGAGCTCAGAGATAAGCAGCTAGGAATATAAGAGAAAGGTTTACAGGATCTTAAAATAAATACTCACCTTAAATGTAAGCACTCTAGATGCAATATTGTTGTTAAGTCATTTTAGATGGTTTGTGACCCCATTTGAGGCTTTCCTGGCAAAGATTCTAGAGTGGTTTGTCTTTTCCTTCTCCAAATTTTGCCATTTTGTAAATGAAGAAACTGAGGCAAACAGCTTTAAGTGACTTGCCCCAGAGTCACACTACTAGTATCAGGTCAGATTCAAATTCAGGAAATCCTAACTTTTACTTTAGAGTGGCCAGAACTCTATTCACTTGCCACCTACCTGTCTATATATATATATATATATATAT
>NW_025381931.1:430-5778 GCF_016433145.1 Gracilinanus agilis | reverse complement strand
TATATATATATATGTATATAATAAAATTAAGGAGTAAAATTTGGTATTGTGGGAAAGAGTTCTTGATTTGAAATCAAACAATCCAAGGTCAAATCTTGGCTCTACCACTTGCCTGCTTCCTGGGTTTCAGAGGACAAATCACTCAATTTCCCTATCTGTGAAATCAAGGAGTTAGAGTAAATGTCTCTAAGTCCCAACAAACTCAAAACCTATTATTTGATGAGGCTCCATCAGTTTAACAAGAGCCAATTGCCCTATGCAGAGAAATATTTGATCAGTCCACAAATATTTACTAAATGCCTACAATGCAGTGAGGCCACTAAGATAAAGTAGGAATGAGTGAAAAAAGTATTTATTAAGGGATTTGTATGCTGTGTGCCAAATACCAGGCTAAATCCTAGTGATATAAATAGAAACATCTAGACAGTTCCTGCTTTCACATAGCTCACTCTCTAATTGAGAGGAAAATACATAGAAGAGAGCTCAGCTGAAAGGCAGATGGAAAATCCAGAAATCTTGAGGGTTCAACACACGGTCAAATAGCAGGAGTCCTCAGAGTACATCAGTAATCATATAACAATGCCCAAGTGGGGTTCTATTTTGAGGTTTTGGTTATGTGTGAGTGTGCTTTTACAACAATGACTAATAGGGAACACTGATGTGAAAGACGACTCCCACAGTTCTTTCTCTGGAGGTAGGTAGCATTTCCCATCATAAGTCTTTCAGAATTGTCCCAGATCATTGCAATGCTGGGAGTACCCAAGTTTTCATAGATAATTGTCCAATATTGCTGTTATTGTGTACAGTGTTCTCCCAGGTCTGCTTATTTTGCTCTGCATTAGTTCCTGCAAATCTTTCCAGCTTTTTCTGAAATCATCTTGCTTGTCATTCCTTACAGCACAAAAGTATTCCATCACTGACATAAACCACAATTTATTCACCCTTTCCCCAATTGATGGACATCCCCCCAATTTCTAATTCTTTGCCACTACAAAAAGAGCAGCTATAAATATTTTTGTACAAGTAGGTCCTTTCCCCTTTTTCATTATCTCTTTGGGATATACACCCAGTAGTGGTATTATTAGATTAAGGGGTATGCACAGTTTTATAGCCCTTTGGGCATAATTTGAAATTGCCTTCCAAAATGGTTGGATCAGTTCACAACTCCACCAACAATGCATTAGTGTCCCAGTTTTGCCACATTCCTTCCAACATTTATCATTTTCCTTTGCTGTCATATTGGCCAATCTGATAGGTGTGAGGTGGTACCCCAGCATTGTTTTAATTTGCATTTCTCAAATCAAGAGTGATTTAGTGCATTTTTATATGATTATTGATTGCCTTGATTTCTTCATCTGAAAATTGCTTGTTTATATCCTTTAACCATTTATCAATTAGGGAGTGGCATGTATTAAAATAAATTTGACTTAATTCTTTATAAATTTGAGAAATTAGACCTTTATCAGAAACATTTGTTATTAAAAAAATTTCCCAGTTTGTTGTTTCCCCTCTAATCTTGGTTAGATTAGTTTTATTGTACAAAAGCTTTTACATTTAATATAATCAAAATTATTCATTTTATATCTTATAATATTCTCTATCTCTTGTTTGGTCATAAATTCGTCCCTTCTCCAAAGATCTGTCAGGTAAACTATTCTGTTCTCCCCTAATTTAGTTATGGTATCACTTTTTATATCTAAATCATATCCTGGGATTGAGTGTGAGATATTGGTCTATGCCCAGCTTCTGCCATACTGTTTTCCAATTTTCCCAGCAGCTTTTGTTAAAGAGTGAGTTCTTATTCTAAAAGCTGGGATCTTTGAGCTTGTCCTTTTCTGTCTTAGAGTTGTTACTAGAAAAGAAAGTAAGAGTTTTTTAAAAAAAAACTTCATGAGAAGCTTCTACTGGCTGCCATGGACCTTGTGAGATCTTAAAAGACTGGAAGAGTCACCAACTGTTCAGCTGTCAAGCTTGTAAAGGAACCAGTCTTAAGGAGTAACTTTCTTGACCCAGTCCAGCAGACTGACTTGCCAGCAGGATGCCATGACTTGCGAGGAAGAGAGTAATACAATATTCTACCATCTGGAAATGAACTTGGTAAGGCTCATAATTTGTGGCAACCATTTTAAGTTTGAGTCCACTCTCCCAAGGAACTGAGGTGGCAGGGGGCCAGTGTGCATCTAGTTTGAGGGGCGTATTTGTACTTCTGTTCTTGCTATCTCATCTCATTAAATAAATGCCCCTTTGCAGAAGCAAATGGTTATTGATTATCAAAGAGAAAGTAAACAGTCAGATTAATGCTGGGGCTCTAACCATTGACTAAATCAATTGTGTAAGGGAGATAAAAATTGTATCTAATGACTGATATTGGGAAGAACACATTGGAATGGGAGTTGGAGCTGACAGTATTTGGAAGAATCCTATTGACCCAAAGGTCTCCTTAGAATCCTGAGGAGGAAATGTAGCTGGCTGAGGGGAGTAGCTGACTTTCCAGTGCAAGCGTGAGGTGGAATAAAGAATTCCAAGGTCTTCCTACATAAGCAGGAGGAAACTGAAGCCCAAGAAAGTTAAATTACTTGCCCTATGTCCCACAGCATTAGAGGCAGGACTTGAATGCAGAACACTTGCTCTTATCCATTGAATGGAAAGGGAATAGAAAACATGCAATGTCAGATTTTTAATATAACACAACTACATGTGTGTAGATAGAATTTACTCCCCAAGACTCTTCTACTCAGCATCCCATTTGCATGTGAATGGTGAACACACAGGTATGCAGGGAAATGGAGGATATAATTCTGTGTGTGACCCTGCCCTGGCTCAGCCCTTGCCCTCTTCCCCAAGTATGAGCCCCAGACAGGTTCCTATGTTGAGAATTTATGTTTGAACTTGATCTCCCACACAGATAGCCCCTGATGCTGGAGAAACCTGTTTGTGGGGATGGCTGCAGGAGTATTTCACTCTCCCAGGGCCCTCCCAGTTTATACATGAGAATCTAGACCTTCCATTTCTCCATCCCCCTCATTCATATTCTTGCCATCCATTAATCATAAAACTATAGACCCAGGGCTGGAAAGGACCTTAAATCTCGCATAGTCCAACTCCTTCATTTAGAAAAAATAAATTAAGAACATGAGATTCAGACTAAATGACGCCTCCAAGTTCACACAAAAAGTATCAGAGATAGGATCTGAACTCAGAATTTTCCCTAGACCATGCTGTCTCCCTATTCATCCTTAAGGAATGGTCTGCCAATCCCAGACTTCCTTCCATCACCTCAGTCTCAGCATGTCCAAAAACTAACTTTATTATCTTACCCCACCCTAAGCCTCCTCCTCCTCCTTTTGGTTTAATTCAGGTCAGTGGCCTCATCATTTGCCAGATCTTTCAAATGTGAATCTTTGTCATTATCTTGATTCTTTCTTCTTCCTCACTCCCACCTCTACCACTCCAACAGAGGTCCTCACTACCCACTGGACTGCTATAATAAATCATAAAAGAAAGAGTTCTTAACTTGGTGCCCATAAACTTGTCCACTGATAGATTTCAGGGGATCCATGAGCTAGGATGAGAGAAAATTATAATTCTATTCCAATAGAGTTTGTTTTCTTTTTAATCCTATGTATTTTATTTTATGCATTGAAAAACATGTGTACATAGATTTTTACTAGATTGCCAAAGGGGGCCATTACACAAAAAAGTTTAAGAATCCTTGATCTCAGGTCCCTTACTACCTTCCCTCTCTTTTCCTTCCAACTCATCTTTCACACTACTGACAAATTAATTTTTCTTATGCATAGAGCAAGTCACAATCACTCCTGTGCTCCAAAGTCTCAAGAGGATCCCTATTTTTTTTACTAGGTGAAGTTTGAACCGTTTTGTCAAGCATTCAAGGCTTATATCTTTCTAGTCTTATCTCTCTAGCTCCCATATCACTCTCAATTCATTCATTCTACCACTTACAGATTCCTTTTAGAACCTCTGTGGAATCTTGTTTCCCATCTCATCTTCTCTGATGCAGCTATGGGTACCACCTCCAGTCATGTAGATCAACATCCCTATAGGCCTCTACATCATGAGTAATCTTTGCCTATAGACTTCCACAAGTCTCCAGCAAGAGTTCTTGACCCAAAGGGAATCAATGGATAGATTTCAGAGGGTTTGTGAACTTGGGTAGGAAAAATTACACTGTTGCAATATAATTGGTTTCCTTTGCAATCCTATCTTATTTTATATATTTAAAATATTATTCTGTGAAGGGGTCCAAAGGCCCTTTCACCAGACAGTCAAAGGAGTCCAGGAAATAAAAAAGGTTAAGGATTCCTGCTCTAGAGAGTCTCAGAGACAACATTTCCAAAACTGAGCTTATCTCCTTCCCTAACCCCCAGCCACCTTCTCCTTCTGGCTTAACTGTTTTATCAGTGGCACCATCATTTATTTGCCAGATCTTCCAAATGTGAATCTTTGGTGTTATCTTGATTTTTCCTCCTTCCTCACTTCCTCCTCTACCATTCTCATTTGGTTCTCAATATGCTGGAGATATTTGGTGGGATAGCAGGGTAGTGCATAGGCCATCAGTCTATTGTCCTTTGTTCTTGCCACATGACTGACCTACCTCCTTTTATGAAAATATACATCATGAATATAATGAATATCATCTTTTGTATTAATGCTTTTGGATCATTTGTACTATTACTTTTTTTTTTAATTTTTTTTAACATTTATTAATATTCATTTTTGACATGGTTACATGATTCATGCTCCACCTTTCCCCTTCAACCCCCCCCCCCACCCTTGGCCGATGCGCGTTTCCACTAGTTTTGTCATGTGTCCTTGAACAAGACCAATTTCCAAATTGTTGGTAGTTGCATTGGTGTGGTAGATTCGAGTCTACACCCTCAGTCATGTCCACCCCGACCCATGCGTTCAAGCAGTTGTTTTTCTTATATGTTTCCTCTCCTGCAGTCCTTCCTCTGAATATGGGTAGCATCTTTACCATAAATCCCTCAGAATTGTCCTGTGTCATTGTATTGCTGCTGGTACAGAGGTCCATTACATTCAATTTTACCACAGTATATCAGTCTCTGTGTATAGAATTCTTCTGGCTCTGCTCCTTTCGCTTTGCATCAGTTCCCGGAGGTCTCTCCAGTTCGCCTGGAACTTCTCCAGTTTATTATTCCTTTTAGCACAATAGTATTCCATCACCCGCATATACCACAGTTTGTTCAGCCATTCCCCAATTGAAGGACATTCCCTCCTTTTCCAATTTGTTGCCACCACAAAAAGCGCAGCTATGAATATTTTCGTACAAGTCTGTTTATCTATGATCTCTTTGGGGTACAAACCCA
>NW_025381931.1:0-348 GCF_016433145.1 Gracilinanus agilis | reverse complement strand
CTTTCTCATGTGCTTATTGATACTTTTGATTTCTTTACCTGAAAATTGCCTATTCATGTCTCTTGCCCATTTATCAATTGGGGAATGGCTTGATGTTTTATACAATTGCTTTAACTCCTTGTATATTTGAGTGATTAGACCCCTGTCAGAGTTTTTCGTTATAAAGATTTTTTCCCAATTTGTTGTTTCCCTTCTGATTCTGACTATATTGTTTTTGTTTGTACAAAAACTTTTTAGTTTAAAATAGTCAAAGCCATTTAATTTACATTTTGTAATTTTCTCTAACTCTTGCTTGGTTTTAAAGTCTTTCCTTTCCCATAGATCTGACAAGTATACTATTCTGTGTTC
>NW_025381930.1:0-5385 GCF_016433145.1 Gracilinanus agilis | reverse complement strand
CTTCCCTCCTTCCTTTCTTCTTTCCTCCCTCCCTCCCTCCCTTACTTCCTCCCTCCATTTCTCCTTCCTTCTTTCCTTCTTCCCTCTCTCCCTCCTTCTCTCCTTCCTTCCTCCTTTCCTTTCTTCTGTCCTCCCTTCCTCTTTTTTTCCCTTCCTCTCTCCTTTCCTTCCTTGTTCATTTTATAGATGAGATAGTATAGAACAGTAAGAAAAGCAATGTACTACTACAGAAATCAGAATCTTATAGGAATAGTAGGTGCTAGTCATGGGCAAGGAGGGAAGGGAAGGGAATAAGCATTTGTAAAACACTTTTTTTGTGTCAGGCACTGTGCTAAACTTAACAAATATATAATTTTGATCCTTACAAGAACTTAAGGAGGTAGGTGCTATTATTGTCCTCATTTTATAGTTGAGAAAACTGAGGTAAGCAGGCTAAGAGACTTGGGTCGCCCAGCTAGTATCTGAAGTCAGATTTGACCTCGTGTCTTTCTGACTCCAGGCACAGCACATTAGCCACTACTATCTATGTTACTATTCTCTTTTGGACCTCAATCTCTTCATATATAAAATGGGCAGTTTGGACTAGGGTAGGTCTAAAGACACTTCCAACTCTAGTGGTCTATGAATTAAACTGAAGCCTAGAAAGATAAAGTAATATCCCTAAGGACACAGGGCTACCATTTTTGGCAAAGGTAAAACTGAAACCTAAGACATATCTCCTACCTAGTTATCTTTACATTAGTCATAACTGGCACTTATATAGTTCTTTATTATCAAGTTGAAGAAACTGAGCCTCAGTGACTTGCCCAGAGTTACATAGCTAGTTGGATTCAATTTAATTTGGTTCAGTTTGGTCAACATGCATTACTAACTGTAAGTTCCAGTTAAAAACAAAATTAAATAGTCCCTGTCCTCAAGGATCTCCCATTTTCCTAGAAGAGAACAGTATGTAAAAGTAAATGCAAAGTAAACACAAAGTAATTTCAGAAGAGGAAGATCAGGAACAACTGGAGAGACTGGTCAGCCTCATGGAGGACCCGAGTTGATTGAAGGAAGCTAAGGATTCTCTAAGAGGTGGCGGTGAGGAGAGAGTATATTCCATGCATAAAGGGATAGAAGAGGCAGATAGAATGTCACCAAGGGGAAACATTAAGTAGGTCAAATTGACTGGAAGCAATGTGAAATAATCTCAAAAGATAGACTTCAGTCCATTCAGTACCTTTTTTTTTTTCATGCCAAGAACAGTACTTAGAATTTTATACTAAAAGCAATAGGGAGCCATCAATTTCTTGAGGAGGGGAGTGATCATCAGACCTGGTCTTTTTAGTAAATTTTTTTGGAAATTGTGTGAATGAGTCAGAGAAGGGAGAAACTGGAAGTGGTTAGTATCAGACATGGAATTCAAGCCCAAGTTTCTAGTAACTTGGGAGAGCGGCTAACACTTTCTCTAATATATCAAGATACCTCTCTACTTTGCTGCCTTTACTAAAGCAGAGGAGTAAGATAGGGTGGGATGGAGTTTTTCATTAGCTGATGAATTGAAATCAAGTCCAACATTAAAAACCAACCAAACCATAAAGCAAACACCAGATGAATAGTTTCTGATGTCTTTTTGACACTGTGAATTATCAAGATGGCCTAAATAGTACTGCTTTTAATAAATTTAAGCTCTCATGTCAGTAGAATATAAGTATCTCTTGTCTATTAGCAATGTTATACATTCACATGTGGAATAGTTGTACACCTTGCCGATCTCATCAACTGAACTTTACAGTTAAGATTCTTGAACAAGTTTCTTCTTTAGTGGGATAAACTATGTTGTGCTTCAGAAATTGTCTTCACTTCCATAGAAAGAGCTCTGGTCTTGGAGTCAGAAAGACGCTAGTTGAAATTTCAACTTCGCAATGTATTAAGTTTGTGACTATGAGCAATTAACTTAGTTGGATTAGCCTCAGTTTCCCTTCCTGTAAAACAGTAAAGCAGAACTAAGGTAAAGGTGGAAAGAGTCCCATTCACTCCCACTCCTCTTAGCCCTGATACCTTTATTAGATGAGCACACATGTCAATTGATCTGTGGTATGAAAACATTTCTATTTACTTCTGTTGGAAGTCTGTTTAGATTGGAATTGAGAGAGCAGAACACCTTGCTCTGTGAAGTCTGTATAAAACTAAAAATCTCAATGGGATGGGCAATTTGAGAAAGTGTTGAGAAAAAGTTGAGAAAGTCTCTTGGAGGGAAGGGAGAAGGAGGATGCTTTAACCTGAGCCTTGGCTTTCTCTCTGCCCTTTCCTCCCCAATGCCCAGAAGAAGCAAGAAAAGGGAAAATCAGAGTGCTGGAAAACCAGCGTCAACAGTGCCAAAGCTCAGAGTGAATTGAGGATGGCAGTGAATAATGACAATAAATAATGTTTTTCAGTATGTTGGGAAGGAAAATAAGAGCTTAGATTGAGGCAAGACTTCAGCTTGGGGGATATGGGACAATTATAATAGATAATGAAGTGAAGGCAGAACTGCTAATTTTTTATTTTGCTTTTGCTTTCTCTACCAAAGAGAACAACCTTTGGACTGAAAACAACAACAAAAAAAGGAAGTTTAAGGAAAAAGTTGAAACCATTCATAAATGAGGAAATGGTAAGAGAGCATTTAGCTGTTTTCACTGTTTCAGGTCAAGTGCTTCCCAAGATATGATGGATAAAATATTGATGTCAGACTTTGAAAAAATCATGGAGAATAGGAAAGATGCTGCATAAATGGAAAAGGACAAATATTCCAATTTAAAAAAATAAAGAGGGTAGATTCTTCAAATATTGCCCAGTCAGCTAGGCTTTGTTTCCTGGCAAACTTTTAGAGTATATTATTACAGAGTTAGTTTATGAGTATTTAGAAAGGAAAGCAGTGATCATTAAGAGCTGGAATGGCTTCCTCAAGAAGAAACCAAGCCAGACTAACCTCATTTCTCTTTTTGCTAATAGGTTTATTAAGGGGGAAATGGATCAACTAGGTGACTCTGTGGATAGAGAACCAAGCCTAGAGATGAGAGGTCCTGGGTTTAAATCTGAACTCAGATACTTCCTAGCTGTATGACCCTGAGCAAGTCACTTAACCCCAATTGCCTAGCCCTTACTGTTTAAACAGATACTTAGTATTGATTCTAAGACAGAAGGGTTTAAAAAAAAAAGTTCCTTGAAAAGTCAAAAGAATGTCATGGACACATCATAGTTGGATTTTAGCAAGGCACTTAAATAAAACTTTACAGAAAGACCTTATTGCTGTACTGGGAAAAGTGTTAAAGACCAGACAGCATAAGGGATTATAGAAGATAAACAACTGTATTTCCTATCAAGTTTTTGTTTAGTTTCTTCTCTTCACCAATTATCTCTGCCAATAGATATTCTGGAGGTGGAAAGTAGTGTTATATCAGCCTTTTATTCAACAATTATCTACTAAGCTCCTACAATAGGATCGGCTCTGTGCTAGGCACTTGTGTTTTCATTAAAATCCGTGAAAACATCAATGTAACCTGAATTCTATTCCAAATACTATATTTCCCCCTTGGGTTATATTTTCATATGTTAAGGATCTGTGGTTTCAACAGTGTGCATTCACGTATGCAAATCACAACCTCTCTGTGCCTTAGCAACCGTTTTCCTTAGCTTCTGTAGCCAAAAAATGCATTACCCTCCCCTGAACCTGGTAATGAGCCTCTCCAAACTAAAAGAGGTCCTCAGGCAGCAGACACACTGTCTATTTACCAGAGGCGGTACTCAAAGGCTTTCCAGATTGGTAGGACTTGTTCTGATGACATAGCCTTTAAGAACCTAGGATCACCTGCACACTGTAACGAAGAAACAATTAGGAATTCAGTGGAAGTTTTGAGGAAGAGACTAGAGATAAAGATGTGTATTCGAAAAACAGAATAGCTTCGTGAATAGAGAGCTAGATGCTGTGAAGATCTGTGTTCAAATTTGACTTCTGAAAATACTTTGGCTGCATGATCCTGGGGGAAAATCATTTAACCTCACAGCTGTTAAACCAGGCAACTGAAAAACTTAAGTTTTTCTTAACTTAGAGCCAGTTCTGCATTAAAAGGAAGAGTATCCTTATCCAGAGTATCCTGTATCAAGGAAACCACTGTTCTGGTTCCCTAAAAACTCTCTCCCACTCTCTCTCTCTCTCTCTCTCTCTCTCTCTCTCTCTCTCTCTCTCTCTCTCTCTCNCTCTCTCTCTCTCTCTCTCTCTCTCTCTCTCTCTCTCTCTCTCTCTCTCTCTCTCCATGTATGCATTTGTGTGTATGTAATTTATAAATCACAGTCCAGGGACCATAAAATACTCTATCTCTATCTGTACAAAAATATGTTTGTGTGTACTTATGCACATACATAAGAAGGAAGAGAAATAAGAAATACTTGTCAGTCAATAAGCATTTAAAGCACTGGGTTAGGCACTCCAGATACAAAAGACAGTCCCTACTCTGAAGAAGTTTACAGTCTAATGAAAGAGACAACCTGAAAATAACTATATATAATCAAAATATATATATAAAGGATGAATTGGAGATAATCAACAGAGAGAAGCCATTAACATTAAGGAAGATCCCAAACGGCTTCTTCTAACAGATGGGAGTTTGTCCGGGATTTGAAGGAAACTATAAAGCATGTTAATATTGAAAGAAATCCCAGAATTCATCTAGTTTGAAGCCTTCGTTTTACTGATGAGGAAACTGAGACCAGGTAAGATTTGTAAGGCTCTAAACTCTAGGCAAATTTAGCATTAAAACCCAAGGCTCAGTCCTCCCCATCTAGTGGTCAATAGGCCAAATGATATAACTTGGCAGGAGCTGGGTTTCATGGTCAGGAAATACTTCAAATCATAGTGTTTAATTTATTACTGGAACCCCAGCCCCGGGGGAAGAGGCAGACATCTCAAGGAGTTCTGCATCTCCCTATTGATTTATTTGCACTGTAATAATCCACTGGCTCTCAGCTGGGTCGATTATAACTCGCTTCCTTCCATCCCCAAAGCTTGACTTTCTTTGTCCCTCCCCAGTTTACCAAGGCGAAATATCAGTGAGGTTTAGGACCTTTTCTAATCCCCCTATGTAATTACTGTTCCCTACAGACACCCTGGCCTTTTACAATTGCTCAGTGTTGGCTGCCGGGCTCAGATTAGCGGCTCATAAGTTCCCCCTCGGCTTTCCCCTCCTCACTCCCCATACCCGCCTCTCAAGTTCTCTCCTCCCCTACCCCACCCCCAACTTCATAAAAGGCTTCCTTATCTAACTAAGACAGCCCAACACAAAGAGGTTCCGAGTCTCCCCCGGAATAGCAGGATTTGACCAGCGCTCAAATAAACAAACCGGGAAGGGGTGGGGGGTAGGGGGTGGG
>NW_025381929.1:3083-3499 GCF_016433145.1 Gracilinanus agilis | reverse complement strand
AGGTTAAAAAATCAGAAAGCACAGAAGCATACACTAAGCTTAGTGGATGTGCCTCATCATATATAACCTTTGAGGAGAACTCATCTTGGGGAAAAAGCATCTAGTATTGTTCAGTCTTGCTTGTTCCATTAAGACACTGCTTGTGTCAAGCAGATAAAAAATATACATTTGGTCACAATAGCAAGAATCTTATCATTTCACTTTAGATTGTCTCCAAGTTGTTACAGTTATAACAGTAGAAGAGAGATTTTAGCTCTTAGCCAGTGTCTGGCTCATAGTAAATATGTAAATAAATAAATAAATATGTAGTAAATAATTTTGAAGGAATGGAGAGGAAAGGGAGAGAGGAAGGAAGGAAGGAAGGAAGGGAGGGAGGGAGGAAGGAAGGAAGGAAGGGAGGAAGGAAGGAAGGAAGG
>NW_025381929.1:0-3065 GCF_016433145.1 Gracilinanus agilis | reverse complement strand
GGAGGAAGGGAGGAAGGAAGGAAGGAAGGAAGGGAGGGAGGGAGGAAGAGAGGAAGGGAGGAAGGAAGGAAGGGAGGGAGGGAGGAAGGAAGGAAGGGAGGGAGGGAGGAAAGAAGACCTTTGGAATGGTGATAGAATAAGCAATGGATTTTGGAATCTGTAGGTTTGAATTCCAATCCAGCTCTGTTCCTACTTATGTCTCTGAATTTGGATCTGTCTTTTCCCCTGTCTTAGTCCTCAGTTGCTTCACCTGTAAAGCCCAGGGACTGCTGCTCTGGGGCTCTTTCCAGTGTATCCATAGTTTCTTTCCTATGGTCTGGTGGAAAGAGTCCTGACTCTAGAGTCAAAGGACATGGATTCAAATCTTACCTCAGAGGTAAGATTTGGGCAAGACACCACTTCTCTGGGTCTCAGTTTCTTCAACTACAAAACAACAGCATTAGCATAGCTGACATTTGAGATCACTTCTAACGTGAGCTCCAACTAAACTGTGAGCTCTTCGAGGACATTATTTTGTATCCTCAGCACATAGTAGGCACTTTGCAAATGTTTACTGACAACCTAATTGATTGACTTGTCCAATGCTACTGGAATGAAAGATCTCTAAAGAATAGGTGTAGGGAGGTGACTTTATTTACTGTTTTTATACACATGTGCCTGGGTCCTAGGTCATTTTTCCCATATTCAGCAAAGATGGCTTCTCTCTTCTTCTGGTTTCCTCTTTTTCATGTGGCTTCTTCAGGTATGATTGCTAATGATGTGGAATACAAGAGAAGGCCTGAGAAGCTGGAGAAATCTTGCCAATGTGCATGGCATTCCATGCAAGTAAATGGCTTGAGGAGGGAATTAGAACAAAGTCAAATGCTCACCAAAGAGAGCCCAGAAGGCTCAGAAATCCAAAATGGATTCTGGGAGGACAAGCCAATGCCCAGCAGCAGCAGCTGGAGCCTTCCGTCGTCTATACTGTTATTAGTGTTCTGCTGTCGTGGAGGCTGAGTGACAGTGGCCTGAGCCCTTTCAAACAACAGAAACAAGGTCAATTTTGGTAATGAGGAAATGGAAGTGGCGGCACAGAAGGTCATCGACCCTTCCAGTTCCTTGTGTGATGAAGGATCAGGGGAAATGCTCTGGGAAATTATGGTGTAGGGACACACTGACATCGCCATCATACAATAGAGAGCTGGGCAAGAAGCCCCCAAAGCAGGGAAATGTGCAGAAAGCCAACCAAAGCTGTTTCTTGTCCTCAGACTGTGAGATATTGAGCTCCAGAGGATCACCAAGAAAACCAAGCTAAAGATCCTTAACTAGGCTCATCCCTCTTTTACAATAAAATTTAAGGTAAACTGAGGTAGAGGGTGATTTTTTTTAATTGTCAAAATTGGCTCTTTTTGGCTTCTGCCTCTCATATACACATAATATGTTGGGGAGGAAAGGGAGTATGGCTAAAGTGCTCATTGAACACCTCTCTTTTGTGACTTTGATCTATTCTAATCCATTGGGGTGTTTAAATGTATTCTGCTAACCACAGATGCATACCAAGTGGCCCGGGTTTGGGGCATACTACAAATGAGAAGGGAAGATTGATGGCTTGGGTTGGGGCTTCCAAGGACATGGGATCACAACATTGAGATCACAGTTTTGGATACAGCTGGATCTGCAGAGGGAGCAGGACACCTGGGGGCCAGGGCCTTGGTCATTCTGCTTTTTAGTCCTTAATGGGAAAGGGGTGAGCAGCAAGGATACAGATAAAATCATCTTCCCGGCCGGATATCCAGGCTCCTTGGGCTTTTATTCCTCTGCTCTAGTCTATTGCAGGCGTGTGTGGTCCTCTCCCCTACCAGAGCGTCTCAGGGATGCAGAAGAACTTTGGGTGTCTTAGAGGGCTGGGCAGAGTCTCCGTTGATTGGTTTCCCTAATTTCAGAGGCAGGGAGTGGCTGGGAAAGCTGAGAAATTCTGACATAGAGAACTCCTGGCACAGAAGAGTCAAAAATGAAGGGAGGGGCAAAAAGAAGTGGGGCCACCTAAAACAGAGATAACCTTTTTCAAGTGTATTTATTAGGCACATGGTTGGTACTTAAGAAATATTTATTGAATTGTTTCTTCTTTGTATCTTCACCTTTTGCACAAAGGCATTCAGTGTCTGTCTGAGTGGTTGCAAAGTCCACAAACACTTAAAAGGCCCGTAAGTTCTCCGGCTGGCCATTTCCAACGTGCCTTTTTACATAAATGCTCAAAATAAAACTTGGAAAGCCTTCCTTTTTCTTCATAGTATACATGTGGCTCATTTCATCAAAGTCCATCCATTGGATTCCTGAATTCAAGTCCTTGAAGCGGCTCAAAATATTCCCCCTTAAACCAAGTCTCCCAAATATTCTATTCTTCTCAGCCTTCTCTGCCACAAAACAGGACTGGACTTAATCACCTCTGACTTTTGAGAAAAGTCCAGACGTGGACTTGCTTGCCACAGTGCCACAAGACATGGCTGATTCCAGGACCCTCTCTTTCTAACATACACAAGATCTTTCCTGAGATCGTGCCCCAACCTCCAGAAGTGACTCAAATTGGAAGATGTATGGTAGACCAATGGGGGGACCTTTTGGCTACTTGTATGCTTGTAGGGGAGGACAGCTCTCAAATCTGCTCATGTAGGTAGCATTTGCCTCAATGAAGCCAAGTTCACTGTGCCTCATTCCTACTACAGTATTCTCTCAGTGTCTAGGGCAATGAGATTTGGATCAATATAGGAGATGGATGGAATAATTCACTTAATGACAGTCTTGCATGTCAAAAATCCTTTTCAGGAACTTGACATAGCTGGCCTTCTCTGATGACTATAATGCTGCTCATTCTCTGTGTGTGTGTATGTGTGTGTGTGTGTGTGTGATGCTTTCAAGTTTCCTCTGACTAAACAACTTCTCTAGGTTATCTAGGAAGAACATAGATTATTGTGCAGCTCAGCTCTGCCAGTAACTGCCTAGGAAGTAAACTTTTTAATAAATATGTGGATTTATTAACATTTATTAATTTATATTTTATTATTATATAATAACATACTGTATGTTAT
>NW_025381928.1:4198-5033 GCF_016433145.1 Gracilinanus agilis | reverse complement strand
TATATAAAATGCTTATATTTTATACATAAATTGTTTATATATATTGTTTATAAAAGATAAAAATATTTTTTTAATTTAAAGAGGAAAAAATATACAGAAAACTGAATCAAGATCAGGTAATGGAAGAGGATGATAAAGACATAGAGAGGACAGTTAGGTAGCTCAGTGGATACAGTGCCAGGCCTAGAGACAGGAATTCCTGGGTTCAAATCTGACTTCAAATACTTTCTATCCATGTGACCCTGGGCAAGTCATTTAACCCTGTTTCCCTAATCCTGGCCTTTCTGATTTAGAGGTGTTACTAAGACTGAAAGTAAGTGGTTCTTTGCAATTGTTTTTTACGTGTAATTGAAAATAAATAAAATATTTTTTTAAATTATAAAAAAGAAAGAAAAAAAGAAATGTACAGAAAACTAAGTTAAGTCCAGTGGATAATCCTATAAAATACTATCACGAATGCTAAAGCGAAGAGTGAGCTGAGACTGGAGAAGGAAGCCCAAGCAACAAAATGGGTTGGTTGTTCTGTTTTGAAGAGATTTTGGGAGAAAAAGGAAGATGAAAGAAAGCAGAAGACTTTAGCGCGAGTGTTTGGGGTCATGATAAGTGACAACAGAGAGGAGGCAGAATGGCTCGACTTTGGTTTTTCCTCTGCAAGGAAGAATGACCTTTTTAAAGGCAATGATGAATCAAAAATGACTAATGGGGAGTGGATAGCCAAGAAAAATAAGAAAGTAAGTCAGTGAGAAAGAGAGGGGGGTGGGGTGGGGGAAAGAGGAGAGAGAGACAGAGAGAGAGAGAGAGAGAGAGGAGAGAGAGACAGAGAGAGACAGAGAGA
>NW_025381928.1:0-4117 GCF_016433145.1 Gracilinanus agilis | reverse complement strand
AGAGAGAGAGACAGAGAGACAGACAGACAGACAGACAGACAGACAGACAGACACAGACACAGACACAGACACAGACACAGACACAGAGAGAGAAGAGGAGAGGAGAGAGAGACAGAGAGAGACAGAGAGAGAGAGGAGAGGAGAGAGAGAGAGAGACAGAGAGAGAGACAGAGAGACAGAGAGAGAGACAGACAGAGAGACAGACAGAGAGACAGAGAGAGAGAGAGAGGAGAGAGAGACAGAGAGAGACAGAGAAAGAAGAGAGAGAGAGAGAGAGAGAGAAGAGAGAGACAGAGAGAGAGCTCGCACTTGGCTGCCCTGGAGGAATTCAAGTCAGGTGATTCTTCAGATGGGATTGTCAGTGGTAGGAAGGATTGTGGAATATGGAAGAGGGAGCATCTTCTGAAAGAAAGGCAGAGGGACACCAGATTTTTTTAAAAGTCAAGAGCACAGTCCACAAATAATAGGCCTGTGAGCTTACCTTTAATTCCTGGGAAATTTTTAAGAAAGGATAATTAAAGAGATGGTTGGCTTAGTGATCATGAGCAAGAATCTGCATGGCTTCATCAAGAATATGTCATGTCAGAAGAACTTCATTTCCTTTTCACAGATGAAGGGAATGGGGTAGATATAGTTTACCTATAAAAGCACCTCAGTTGGCACAATGGCTAGAGTTTTAGAGCTGGATTCAGAAAGATCTGAATTTAAATTCAGCATCAGATATTTACTTGCTGTGTGACCATGGGCAAGTCACTTAACCTTTTTTTGTCTCAGTTTCCTCCACTGTAAAATGGGCCTTAGACATGTCCTAGATGCATGATCCTAGGCAAGTCACTTAACCCCAATTGCTTACTCTTTACCTCCCTTCTTCCTTGGAACCAATATACAGTATTGATTCTGAGATGAAAGATATGGGTTAAAGGGGGAAGAAAGATATATATGGCATGCTCATGAAATCTATAGATGACACAAAGCTAAGAGGGATACCTAAAATTCTAGACAACAAGGTGAATAATCAAAGGATTTTGACAATCTTTGACGTAAATCTAATAAGATGAAACTCAACAGGGAATAATGCAATGACTTCTGCACTGACACACAAAGAATTTTTTTAATCACATTTATATGTGTAGTATAAGAGTGAGATGGTTCAACAGTAGTGGCTCTGAAAAAGAGGAGAAAGGGATCCCAGTGGACTTCAAGCTCAATAAGGGTGTGACGTGACACCCCAAGAAGCTAATGAAATCTAAGACTACATTGGGAGGAACCAAAGCTCCAGGAATAGAGAGATGAGAGTCCTCCTGCAACTGTCCTTGTCAGATGTCATGGGGAGGCTGGGGTTCCGTTCTGGCCACATTAGGGGGGATATTGACAAGGAGGAGACTGTCCAGAGTGGGGCCCCAGTACCCTAAAGTCCTTGGTCCATGATGTCTGAGAATGCACTGAAGGAATTGAACATTTTTGTCTCAAAGAGACCATGGTTACTGTATTCAGACAGTGGAAGGATCACTATGTGAAGAGAGATTAGATTTGTTTTATTTATCTTAAAGGAACCAAATCAGAACCAATAAACAGAATTCAGAAAGAGGCAAATTTAGGTTTGATGTCAGGAAAAAAAAAACCAAACAAACCCAACTTTCTGAGATAATTGCCCAGAAATCGGGGGAAAATCTTCCCTGAAAGCCCCAGCCTGAAGCAATTTCTCCTTCGTCTGGACTTACTATCTTCTGACTCATTTGGTATTTCTTTTCCTCTGGTGCTTTTCATATTACACGGAACTGTTATTTAAATCTTTGCTGCTTAACTTATCACCTATTTATGTTGTATCTTGTCTTGGCTCTGGATTGTGACCTCTGGGAGGGTAGAGGCTGTCTCATAGCCATCTCTCTATCATCTACCTCATAATGCTGAGCACTTTGGTGTCCATTCACTAAATATTGGCTAATTCAAAAAAGTGCCAAGTTAACAATCATGCTCATTGGATTAATTTTCCTGGAACAGTATTAAATAATGATAAAGAAAAATTATTTGTAGGTAAAAGATATATGCCAAAGGCCGTACTTCAGTGGAGCTATGAGCTCAGTTATTCATATTTCTGGAGTGTTTCTTAATTAATGATAATAATGAGGAAAGAATTTGTGGGTGAAAGAGCTATTCTAATGAATTGTATTTCAAAGGATTTTTTATCTCAACTACTCATATTTCCTGAGTATTTCTCATTTTGTGATGATAATGATGAAGAAAAATAACTTGTAAGTAAAAGAGTTATTCCAACGATCATAATTCAATGGAGCTGTGATCTCATCTAAGGAGTGCTACTGTGCATTAGATCCCTGAGCCTACTCTCAGGACTTACTAGCGTATGACCCTAAGCAAGTCACTTAATGTCTGCCAGCCTCAGTTTCCTTATTTGTAAAATGGGGATAATAACATTTCCTGCCAGAGTTGCTGTGAGGATCAAAAGGAATAAGGTGTATTATTTACATTATTACAATTATTATATATGTAAACAACTATGCAAATGTTAGAATACAGATTATTAGCTGTTATTATTGTTAGTTCATTAATGTAAATACTCTTCCAAAGACTGTAACTCATCCAAGTTCTTTTTAAAAAAATTTTTTTTAATTTAAAATTTTAAATTAAATTAAATTAATCAATATAGAATATTTTTCCATGGTTACAAGATTCTCATCCAAGTTCTGATGGCTTCCCTCTAGATCAACAGCATCAAATTCAAATTGAACCCATTCCTGTCAGTCACATACTGACTTAAAAAACCACCAGCTGGGGCAGCCAGGTGGCTGAAAGGATAGAGAGCCAAACCTGGAGACTGGGAGTCCTGGGTTCAAATCCGATCTCAGCCAGTTCCTAATTGTGTGACCTTGGACAAGTCATTCAACCTCAATTGCCTGGCCCTTACACCTGGACTTAGTATTGTTTCTAAGAGGGAGACAAGAGCTTTTTAAGAAAAGAAAGAAAACCACGAGTTAACACTATCTATGTTGTATTGTATGTTTCGGGGGACCACTTATATCCTGGGGTCCTCGAGTTTGCCGCCTCTGTTCTGGATCTCTTCACAAGCTGGCTGGAGGGTTTATTAGTCAGTCGCCCCTCACTCTTGATGTCTGACCACCCTGCTTGCAGTCTCTCCAGTGACACCCCCGATTGTCCTTCTGCACAATTCTTTGCCTCTCTTTTGCACAAATCTCTCCTGCCTAACTTGCACCTCTCTACAGCCCTCTGGACGACATGAAACACGAATTCTTCTGAGGCTGTGGTTTTCTGCAACTTCCAGCTCGACAGCATCAACAAAAGAAGGTGGATGCTGGAAAAAGGAGCCTGGGTCTGGGGAAGAAAGAGGGGGCCATTAAAGGCGCTTTGCCACTCAGCCAGCCTCCCTCGTCCTAATTCAATTTTGTCTCCAGCTCAGTGTCCATCTGCAGCGTCTGTTCTGGATAACTCCTGGCTAGACCCAGCAGCAGCAGC
Source organism: Gracilinanus agilis (assembly GCF_016433145.1). NCBI lineage: Eukaryota > Metazoa > Chordata > Mammalia > Didelphimorphia > Didelphidae > Gracilinanus > Gracilinanus agilis. The sequence goes on along the minus strand of NW_025381928.1, from coordinate 628 downwards.
TGGCGGGGTGGAGCCACCATGGCAGACTACGGGCACCCCAAGGCCAACCTCTCCCAACATTTCCCTTTAGACAACCATGAAATGAGCCTTGAATATAGTTCTGGGCCAACAGAGCCAACAGAAGGTGAGAGTGAGACATTCTTCTTGCTCGAGACGACTTAGAAGGTGAGAAGGAGACAAACCCAGAGTCCATTCGGCTTCAAGACTAGCTGTGGGCTTGGAGGCAGTGACAAAACTTTGGGAGCTCTCAGACTAGACAGTCAGGACATTAGGCAGTTTTTCAGAAAAAGGTTACAGGAGACTCCTGTGCTAGCACCGAGCACAGGACTGGGTGCTGTGAGGCAACTCCACTCCTTATACCAACTTCTCGGTTGGTGTTCCAGGGCCCTGTGTGGGTGCAGGTCAAAGTTCCAGGGAGAACAGAAAATGTGTTTATGAGAGAATAGAGGCCCTTTCATGGGTAAGGCCCAGAGCTCAGACCAGAGGAGCAGTGGCCACACCTCCTTGGAAGCACCAAAAACTTACAACTCTCCCCCAAATGGCTCTTAAAACATCAGTTTGCAAAAGCCCGAAGCTTGGAACAGTATCCCAGCCTGGCATTCCCAAGGACATCAGGGCCCAATTTTAA
>NW_025381927.1:0-4849 GCF_016433145.1 Gracilinanus agilis | reverse complement strand
ATATGTAGATAATCTAGATATATTATAGATATATGGATATGTAGATAACCTAGATATATTATAGATATATGGATATATTGATAATCTAGATATATTATAGATATATGGATAGATAGATAATCTAGATATTTTATAGATATATGGATATATAGATGTATTATAGATATATGGATATATATAGATAATCTAGATATATTATAGATATATGGATATATAGATAATCTAGATATATTTTATAGATATATGGATATATTGATAATCTAGATATATTGTAGATATATGGATATGTAGATCATCTTGATATATTATAGATATATGGATAGATAGATAATCTAGATATATTATAGATATATGGATATATAGATAGTATAGATATATAGATAATATAGATAATGTAGATAATATAGATATGTAGTTATAGAGATATACTATTAATATATATATGTACATTTTTAAAAATTTCCTAACCATGCATACACAGTGAAACAGATGCCTTCTCTCCTCTCATTCTGTTATCCAGGGGCTGTAGCATGCCTAATTTTGGAAAGGTGGGTTGGGGCTAGGTTAAGAAGGGATTTAAATGCTAAATGGGGGAGTTTGTGTTTTATCCTACAAGCAGGAGGGAGCTACTGAGGTTTCTTAAGTGGGAGGAACACCATGATCCACCTGGTGTCTTATGAACCTCAGGTTAGCAGTAGTATAGAGGATGCAGTGAAGGGTGGAGGCGTCTAGGAGGAAGTGTCCATTGATAAGCAACTCCCTCTCATTCAATATCCCTGTAAAGCCTAAGATCATATATCAGCAGATTTAGAAGTGTAGAATTTTGAAGAACACATTCGCAGCCATAGTAGATCTACTGCCATTTTCTTCTGGCTTCGTATTCTTCTGCATGAGTCTTTCCCTTTGTCGATAGAGGGAGGTCCTGGGCCTTGGTTGGTGCAAAAGCTCTTTCTTGTACAGCATTCAACTTGTCATCCATGACCTTAGAAAGTCTTCTGAGACTCAGAAATGCTAAATCATTATTGTCATTTCCTTTATTATCACAAATCAGATTTTCTGTATAAAAATATCCCCTGTTTAAAGAAGCAGCATTAGAGAATAGGCAGAGAGAACATGGAACCAGAGAAATTCAGAAAGGCCTGGGTTCAAGTGGGATCCTTCACATTGTCTCTGTGTGACCATTCACTAGTCACTTCAAGACTCAGTGTCCTCTTCTGGAGAATGAGGGTGTGGGACCAGATGGCCTCTGTGGCCTTTTCCAGCTTCCAAATATGATCTGGTGATCCCTTGAATAAATCCCTCACCAGTCTAGGCCTCAATTTTCTCCTGGATAAAGTGAAAGAGTTGGACTAGTTGATTTCTAAGGTTCCTTTTAGGTCAAAGGACAGGAAGCTTGGCTCCTATTGACCATGAGCACATAACCATTTCTGGAGTCATGGCCCCAGCACTCCTTGGTCATTGGGATTGCCTCTAGGTTTTCAGTATTACAAATAACCCGGCTATAAACATATCTGAACAGATAGTTCTTGGGCCTTTTTAAATGCCTCCCTGAGGCATCTGTCCTAGAATGGAATGATCATATCAAATGCTACGGTCACGTTTATGACTCTCATTATGTGCTGCCAGATTGCTCTCCTAAAGGTTGAGGCAGTCTGGTGTGGTACCCGCAGTGTATGGTAGAACATGAGAGGCAAATTTATTTATTTATTTTTTTGATGTCCCATTGCTTTACTGACGTCAATCCTTGGGGATGTGTTTCCTCAAAGAAGCTTTTGATTTGGGATTTAGCTGTGGTGCCAACAAAAGACAGACAGAGACAGAGACGAGAGAGGAGGGAAGCAGGAAGTAGATCACCACAGGGACATGGTGGCTGTTGTCTTTTGGACTCCTAAGTCTCATTTGTATATTGCTTTACTTACATTATTGTGAGGCAGATGTGTCAAATATTATTGTCTCCATTTTACAGATGAGAAAACTGAAATTCAGAAATGCGAGATAATTCATCGATGACCAAAAGGGAATTGATATGATATTGGGGAGGCAATAGTAGGTCCTTTAAATCTCAGTAGAAAATCTTTCTACTATAACACATTTACTTGTCCTTAATGAAGATTGATCTCTCCATCTTCTCATTATAGCAGGCATATTACAGTTAAGTACTGAACTGCAGAGTGAAGGCTGCATTCAGTTTTATAGGGACCAATCCAGGTTTGCTACAGCAGCTTTCCAGTTATTTTATATGCTAATTTCCCAATTTGTTCCTTCATGATCTTATTACATTTAGTGATATGGCATGAAGTAAAAATGCTGAATCTGGACCTTCTAGAGGCTACTGATGCCTTGCAACATGGTAACCATTTTGCAGAACCAGGACTGTGAATTAATCCATTCACACAATCAAAGAACTGCAGAATTGGGAAGGATCCAGAAATAATCAAGTCTCGTTGCCATGCTCCTAACCTGTGGTCATCTAGCTTTGGATTGGAAACCTTCAGTGAAGGGGAGCCAACCCTGACCTCCTGAGTCTGCTGAGTCTACTTTGGGCTAGTTCTAATGGTTCAGTAATTCTGCCTGAGTCCAAGTTTAATTTTGCCTCTTTCGAGTTTCCCTCATTCCTGATTGTGCCCTCTGAGACCAAAGATGACATTCCCATCTTTCTTCCCAATGTGATCCCTTCAATTAATTAAAGCCAGCTACCATACCCACCTCTGTATTCTCACCTGCAGTCTAAACCTCCCTGGCTCCTTGGGTTTGATCCCTGTAAAGCCATTCTCCAGCCTGTTGCCTCTCCTCTGCACACTCTCCACCTCATTGCCCTTCAATTCTTGCATCCAAAATTGAATTGTCTTAATCACCTACTATGTGTTAGGTATTAAGGGAACTACAGAGTCAAAGCTTACATTGTGGTCCTGATCTTGACTATTGGTTTGATCAATAGGGTGCACTGGAGAGATTTGGCCTGACTTGGATTTGACCTGAGAAAATCTCCATTCAACCCCCTCTTCCTCAATTCTCATGTGACCTTTTGTCACTCCCTTCCATGTTCTGGGGGACCTGCTTCTTCATGTGTAAAATAAGGGGATTGTATTAAATGACCCCATTAAATGTGCTCTCTAAAGCCATGGTCCTGTGATCTGTGAGCCAGTGGCAACCTTTTAGAGAGTCATTTTCCTGGATGGGGGCCATGAATACTAATAACAATAGCAATAGTGGCAGTAAGAGTTTAAGAGAAAGTAGGTTTGGGAAATGGATAAAAGCCTACTTGGCAGTCAGAGATCTATGTTCAAGTCCTACCTTGGACACATGGCACAGGGAATTGGAATCAGGAAACCTGTTTTTAAAATCCAGCTCAAACCCGTGGCAACCTTTTGAACAAGCAAGTCATTCAACTTCTCTGACCCTGATTCATCATTTGTAAACTAAATGAACTGGATGTGACGTTCTTCCTCAAAGATCTCTGGTGCTCAGATAGAGATTGTCTGGGATTCTGGGCAAAATTACTTAACTGGCCACTATGTGCTGATTTATGCTTATAGAAAAGGGCAGGTACTTCATTGACTCAATTAAGGGAAATTAAAGGTTCCATTCTAAAACTCTCTCCACAGAGTGTTCATAATACCCAACCACTCGTGTGGTTGTGACCATTGGTATGATCAAGTTCCATAAGCTTTATATTTTCTGAATCTAAGATAGCATGCGAGTGTTCTGAGCAAATGCACTCTTCTAACATCCATATTCTTCTCATTCTCCTTCTTCTTCCTTAGAACAACCTAAAGTTATAAGAGAGAAGTGCCCTTCTCTTGCCAATCTGACTAATGCACATCTCTGACACCTGTCAGGAATAATCCATGTCCGGGGTCTTTGACTGAAGATAAGTTATACCCATGTAAGCAACAAAAGGAGATTTTGTCAAACAAATGACTCACTGTCAGATCTTCTGCCATGGTTGTACTTCAGCACTCACACTCACTCCCTGTCCTGCTCTGTCTCTGTCTCTGTCTCTGTTTCTCTCTCTCTTTCTGTCTCTCTCTGTCTCTTTGTCTCTCTCTCTCTGTCTTTCTCTGTCTCTCTCTCTGTTTTTCTCTGTCTCTGTCTCTCTCTGTCTCTGTCTCTGTCTCTCTCTGTCTCTGTCTCTCTCTGTCTCTGTCTCTCTCTCTCTCTCTCTCTCTCTCTCTCTCTCTCTCTCACACACACACACACACACACACACAAACACACACACACACAGAAATACATACATACACACACTAACATTCATCCACCTCAGGACAAGGATTATTTAAAGGAAAAGCATTGCAGAAATGCTATTGAATCTGGTTTCCATTAGCAATGGAAAGAGGCAGAGGACACTCTGAAGTGCCCACTGCAATCATAGGCTCATAGAGTGAGAACTAGAAGGGACACTAGAGGTGGATTCATTCAACCCACTCATTCCAAAGGTGGGGAAATGGAAGTCCCAAGATGGCCAATGGTTTGGTCAGGCTGTAGCTTAGACCTGGCAGATTCTCCTTCCTATTTTCCTCATCCTTGAACCTCCAGCTCCCTTTAAGATTCAGCTCAGGTGCCACCAACTACAGAAGTGTTGCCTGATTTTCCCAGTTCCTCTTCCTTATATCACATTGTGTTTCCTTGACTGCTACAGGAAGGATTTCCTGATTTTCCCAGTTTCTTTTTATCCTGTGTTTCCTTGACTACTCAGCTTCTGTATCCCGTAGTGCTGGCTGTCTTAACTGGAGGTCCTTATATATTTCAGATCATGATTTCTAAATTTCAATAGAAATTTTTTTCTTTTGTATTTAAATTTTATACATCTAAAACATAATTCTGAGAAGGATTATATATATATATA